>NW_022146952.1:920730-925562 GCF_002938485.1 Sitophilus oryzae | reverse complement strand
AGCCTATTTTACGATCAAAAACTCCAAAAACTAATTTTACACGCTTTGATTTATTTAATTTTTTAAATACAGATTTACAAAACTATATCAACTCTCTACGAACGACTGCCAGAATTTTATAATAATCATATCGAACGAAAACTAAACAAATCCCGGCGTCTGCTGATGCAGCGTCTGGGCTTCTCGGTTACTTGAGTCGCCTCGATTGGTTTGGTACACCCGCGGCCAATAACAGCCATCTAACATATATTTAAGGTAATTTTGGACTAACGCTTTTTGACAAAGTTGAGCCATGTTTAATCCAATTATGTATTTTTATTGTGATAAACACTGCTTAAGATATTTTTTTATTTTTTTCGTTAAGTGATAAGCAGATTTATATCAAAATTTTATATATCTAATACTAAATAATTGAGAATATTGTAGAATACAAGAATAAAATAAAATATACAGAGAAGACCAGGCTACTAGTAACATAGCAACTTGCCGGACGAATTTACGCTTACCCGATTGCATTTGTAATTATTCACTGCCGGCTAGTCGGCTGGTAAGGCAGTAGGCAGTTGCAGTTGTGCTTGGACGGGTCGGTCGTGACAGACTAGGAATACGACGCGAGGAGTGCCTGTTATTTTTCTTAGTATTATTTTCATTTTAAGTGTTTACCTTCACTTAAGGTAACATTTAAAATAAAAATACTTAAATATTTATTATTTGAGTGTGTTTACAAGCCAAAACTAAAAATAAATAAGTTCTCTAAACCCAAAACTCATTTCCAAAATTAAAAAATACCTCAATAAAATTAAAAAAAAACTAAAATATTACTCTAAATAAAAAAAATTATAACAAGTGTTCAAAAAGACCACCTTCTTGTGCTGGACAGAAGCCTAGGCGGTCGTAAAATCCCCGTCTGACATTGGCTAACATTGTAATGAAGTTCATAAAATTTCTACACTCACTCCTGGGACACCCTGTATATTGTGTTAATTAATATTATACTAGAATAATAGGGACTTTATTTTCTTTTAATAATGACAGTCAACGTATTTTATTGTTAATTGTTAAATCATTATTGTAATGAACTTCATTAGTGTTCCGATTGTCGAATTAAATAAGTTAAATATTTAATTGCCATATTGTAAGAGAGTTTTGATCGGTTTTGGTCGCTATAGTTTAATGCGAAAAACCGAACCGTTTGCCCTACTCTGCTAGTGCAGGCTGAGTGGAGGGGAGCGTCAGTCGAGTACCTTGGCTGCAGCAGTTCCAAAGAGACAGTTTGTGGTCGCACGCGAAACAGTGAGGTTCGAGTCCGGAGTGCCTGCCAAGTGACCTGCTGCCAGCCGCCGATCGTCGCCGCACTGTACAAGGTAAGCACCCACCGCCAAAGTGATCGAGGGTAGGTCGGATTATTTTTATTGTTATTAAGCGTTTACTCGACTACCTGGGCGCGTTATAGGGATAAGGGAGTTAGTCGTCGGGATTGTTCGGATATTAAAAGCGCGGGAGAACAACCATTGCCGACCAGGCAAAGAGGGACTACGCTGTGCTACGGGCAGGTTGCCAGGAACCGTGGCCTTTTTTTTTAAAAAAAGGTTCTGTCTGACATCTGCTCGGTCCTTAGTTTTCTTTATTAAAAATTACCAGGGTTGCCGACCAGGCAAAAGAGGGACTACGCGGTGCCAGGGCAGATCGCCAGAAACCGTGGCCCTTTCTTTTAAAGGTTCTGTCTGGCATCTGCTCCGGTACAACGTACCTCTCGGGAAAAGCTAATTACGGGCTAATAATGAATTGATCTTCTTAAGGGACCGCCAGGGTAGTTCAGTAAACGCACGGGTCGCGAATATTCATGGAGCTAGAACAAGATCTCGCCCAAATCCCGAGGCTGGTTTTGTAGCTCCCGTATTTCTCTAGGTGTGCCGTCCGGACGGCACCATGCAACAGTGACGCTAGACGGGATCTCGCCGAAATCCCGAGGTTGTCCTGACCGGGCAGTGTGTGTGCGGGCTGTGCTTATCCGAACGACGCACGTACAACTCGCCGAGACGTCGCTAACGTCAACGTCACTCCGGGACTCGCGTTTGTGTATCCCACGGGACGCTTTTAACTTCGCGATCAATCCGGGACTCGCGTTTGTGTATCCCACGGGACGCTGTTAACTTCGCGATCGATCCAGGTTTCGCGTTTTTGTATCCCACGGGATGCTGTTAACTTCGCGAACGATCCAGGACTCGCGTGAGGGTGTCACGGGACGCTTTTAACTCCCGACGCCGATCCGGGGTCCGTATTTCGCTGTCAAAACGGACACCGTTCCGAGAAATATTTAGCTGTGACCATCGGGACGCCTGTAACGACGTCGCCGCCGTTTAGAGAGTTGCATCGTGGTAGAGTGTGTTGCTCCGGTACCTACGTGTCTGTGTTCATTAGGACGCCGCTAAATCCGACGCCGATCTGGAACTCGCGTCATCGTGTCTAATAGAACGTCACTTCGGGAACGCGTTTTGAGTTCGCGTGATGGAATCAGTCAGAGAGTTTCGTATTGGGAATAATCGATCAGAACTCTAGAGGTGCACGATTGTTATTATAAATTTTGCTTTACGGGGTACTAAACATTTATTTTATTTTGTTATTGTTACAATACGGGAACGTAAACTTTCCTTGATTACTTTTGTACATAATTAACTTGTTAAATAAAAACCTAGTGTTACGTTATAGTTAATTGTGTGTTTCATTTTCTTTTCATCTCATCACTCCCACGGGGTATCTCATCGGGTATCTCCACTGTATAAAAGCTACTCGTACTGGCACTAGTGGTCTCTCAAACACTTTAAACTTTGGGGTGGCGCCTGAGAAACCGAACCAAGGCAACTCGGCGTCCGTGAGCGTTCTCAAAAACGGAGAGACCCTCACAACATATTAGGGCTAATAGTTTGGAAATCCTCTCGTATTTTTACTTGAAGCTCATCCAGATTATTAGCCCTATTATGACCATACACTTTGAATTTTACATAACCCCACAAAAAGAAATCATTGGGAGAAAGATCTGGTGATCTAGCGGGCCACAAAATAGTTCCATGTCCACTAATTGAACGGTTGGGAAAAGTATTGTTCAAATATTCTTGAACAATACGAGCATTGTGGGCAGGGCAACTATCTTGTTGAAACCAGACATTGTGGAATCTTTCTCCCAATAACTCACGAATTCTAGGCGCAATCTGCTGTTGTAACAAGTCCAAATACTTCGCAACAGTTAAATTACCCTCTATAAAAAATGGACCAATCATATGCTCCCCTACAAAACCACCCCAAACATTTGGCTTTTGAGGATATTGCGTGCGTACCTCAAAATATTTGTGCCAATTTTCCCGAGACCAATATCATACTTGTGTAGGGTTATGACGACTCAATAAATGAAAACTTGATTCGTCCGTGAAAACTATACGCCGAATAAAGTTTTCATCTAAATTGGCCTTTTCCATTACAGATTCATAAAACCCCATACGCCGAAATTGGTCTTCATGGAAAATTTCTTGAGTTTTGCGCGCTTTATACGATCGGTATCCATTCTTTTTAAGGACTCTTTTAACGGTGCTAGATGAAGAATCTGTTACCTCAGCAATTTGATTACTTGAAAACGTGGGATTTTGATCCGCGATAGCACAAATGAACACTTGCTTTAACTCCTGTTCTTCATTAATCAACACGGCTTTTTGTGTTTTTGTGGGGACACGCACCCATGTGTTTCAAATTTATTAATAACTCTTGATATAGTAGGTAAAGATGGAATTGGTCTGTTTACAAAAGTGTGTGGAAAAATTGTTTGTATATCCCGATAAGACCTATTTTGGAATTACAATTTTACAATTTGAATCTTCTCACGAAATTCGTAAACACGAGAGCTGCCGCGAGAATCTATGTATTCGTTTTGGCTATTAAAACACGAATAAATACAAATTCTGAAATATTCTTATCACATATCTACCTATTTTTATTTTATCGCATTTTTTCGCTTGCTTTTTATCCGGCGGACGGGTATACGCTAATTCGTCCGGTTCTGCCTATGTTACTACTACGGTGGTCCGGTCTGTATAGGTTGTGTGTATATTGTTTTATTCTTGGAAGTATTAAGAAAAATATGGTATATTACATCGGACTTGAAAAGTGTTAGGGGTTTTGTCTTTTATTTGGCTGTATGGGATATTTTTTAAGTGTGTTATATTTTGCCATTTTTATAAGAGGAAAACCAAAACACAGTTTTTCGATAATATGCCAACATAGGTAATAGATTAATTTTACAAGAAAGAAAACCCAAAAAAGATCCAGTGGTTCTCAAAATTTAAACAAAAAGTCATTATTTTGAAATTTGAAGTTTTCAAAGTAAAATAACTCGATTATTTTGGAATTATTTGAAATACTATAAAGAAAAAATATGTTTATTTTATTAAAAAGCCCTGAAAATATTTACACTTATTTAAGGGCCACCCTGTATATACCTATTGCTTTTCTTGTATTTTTTTAAATATTACGAGAGTTTATTTCATTTTATAAAGATCTAGGGAGTTCTCTAAATATGTTTTCTACTTTTGGGCGATTAATTATACAAATGTTTAAAAACCAAATCGAACAGAGAAAAGGTTAACTTTGCCTCTCTGCTAATTAAGCCGTTTATAAAAAGCAATGAAAAATTTCTTAGAGTACCACAAGGAAAACAAGAATTAATCTTCCTGAAAATCGACTGTAAATATAATCTATGGCGTGGTTTTTTTCTTTGTCGCTCACGAGTCTTTTCAAAAACTAATTGGTAAGGTTTTCGCTCTTTTGAAGCCAGCAATACAGCC
>NW_022146952.1:789278-907759 GCF_002938485.1 Sitophilus oryzae | reverse complement strand
TTGTTAGTTGTATTTGGGCACTTTGGTCGTTGCGGGCAGTGAGGTGGTGAGGTGTTGGTGGTAAAGGTTTTTGATTTGGTTTTTTATTTTTTATTAAATGTTAAATGTTTAATAATGCGTTAAAAAAATGTGGTAAAATTTGACTTTTTCGTCATTAAAAAACATGGGTATAGGCATGCAAAATGGCAGCAGAGTAAAATATTGTTAGCAAAACTTTGAGCTAATCTTTGTGAGCAATTACGAAAATAGCATATTCAGGCCAATTTGAAGCGAACTTACTTTCCATGGGTAAAAGCTTTATGCATTTTACATTTCCCTTCCTACAACTGCAGTTCTTGGTATTGCAAGAATTTTTGCAATGGCAAATTACAAATTCCGTGCAAATCGTAGGTATAGGGTTATCGTAGGTATATAGTCATTAGAAGTGGGGCTGTGTGATTCCCGTCAATAATCCAGCCACAATCTTTAATCGCAGGAAGTGATGGAATGGCAATGTGAGCATTTTCCCATACACATACCTATGGAATTTTCAAAATAAATGAAATGCATTGATCAACATTTAATTCAGTTCATCATAACATACTTGGTAGTCACCTCTTGATGTGCAGCCGAAGAGTATCCGTTGTTGGCGGCATATTCTCCGGTTTCTTCCGGTTATAGTAGCTCATTGTAAAAAAATAGTAGCTCATTGTATAAAATTCATGTTTTTTTTTTTTTTTTTTTTTTTTTTGAAAATAAATTTTAGTGGAATTTTGAATTATTCATGTTTGAAAATATCTATTTAGACACCTCAGTCGCTTTTCTATGTCAATGGGAACTCTAAAATAGCAATTTCAAAAAATTATACATCTTGGATATCTAAAAGCTTCTGGTTGAGATTTCGCTCTGGCAACAGGCAGATTCGGATTCAGCAAGGTCGAATTAGGGGAAAAGGGTAGTTTCCAAAAGTATATAAAATGCTTCTCAAACTGTTTTAGAGGCACCTTTTAAAATTTTATTTACTAGTCTATATTCACGGTTGTCATTATAAGAGGTTTATTAAGACAGATAATAAGAGACTAAAAACAATAAGAGAATAATAAGAGTAAGTCATTTTTGAGAGAGGTTTCTTGAATAAGAGAAAGTACTTTTTATATAATTCAGTTAGGACCGAAATAACTCAACAGTTGTTCCTTTCTTTTAATTCCAATGGAAGCGTTTCGTATTAAAATGTATTTTACATCATCAGGAAAATTTAAATATGGACTTTTCTTGGTTTAGTTTGGTTTGGCACATAACACATGTTATTAAAGTATTTTTACTATTTTTACTAAACATTAAAAACATCAAATCACAAAATTAATACTGTGAAATGCAGAAACCATATACCAAATTATTCAAAGAGCAACTACTTCTAGTTGGTAAAACACTAATATGCTTATTACTAGAGATGGGAACTATCGATAGATTACACTATTGAATGCTTACTGAATGAATGATTCAATATCGAATGGTTATTCAGATAAAATCATTCATTCATTTAATATACTAAAGCATGACAACCTCGGTGTGCGACTAAATAGTTATCGTTGAGCCACGAATATCGAATGCTTTTTGTAGTAGAAATATTTGTTTTAGTAATTCGTTTTAGTTTTTGTGTGCATCAGTGCATTATTAGTTCTTCAAATTTTTATAACTTCGCCTTTTAAATACTGTGCTATTTTTGCGTTTACTGAAATATTTAAATACTAAAATAGTGTTTTTTTTTTTTTTTTTTTTTTTTTTTTTTTTTTTTTTTCAAAAAATTTTTCCAAAAATGTGTGTGATTTTCCATATTAATCATAGTGTTACTTTTATATGATATATTATGGTCTATTTTTAATGGGAAATTTTTGAGAGTAACGGTTTGAGAGATGAACTTACCATTAATTTTAAAATCCATATTTGTATTTTAGATGTTTTAATAATATGAATTAGTTGAACTTAATAAGAGCATATTTAAGTAATGTGGTTATCGAACTCAAATTTTGGGTTCAGAAAATTAGACTGGAAGTTTTATACGTGCCAATTTAAAAAAGTTAACTTGATATTTGTATTTGTTTATACTAATTCCCTTACATGTAGTTTTTGCGAAGAAATATTTCATTTTATTTTTAAAGTAAATGCCAATAAAAGTAAATATTATTTTTGAAGTATTATAAAGTAACTAGCGTGTACCAGCGATTTCGTTCGCGTCGAATTAATTATTTGTAATGGTGATGATAAAAACCAAGCAAAATTTCCATTGTTAACATACAAACTGGATAAAATTTTCTCACATTTATGTCAGCATGAGAAAAAACAATATGCTTGATATTATTATATAACGGTAATGATTTGGGGGTAGTTTCATCTCGTTAGATTTTGACTTTTGAAAAAACCGTTTGCCAAAAAATAAGCTTTTTACGTCAAGCGGTTTAAGCAGAATCGTTGTTAATCAATTACTCAACCTTACTACCCTGTATGATTTTTAAAAAATTTAAAATATGTAAGAACCAAATAAATTATGCTTGTCAAATCGTTTTCCCGAAAGACTAACTGATTTTTAAAATAGCAAATATTGTAATATTTGAGGGCGTTTTCACCCTCTTGGAATTTGAAGTTCGAGAAACCCCTCCTTGTCGAACCTCTACACCCACAGTCAATCCGTTTATCAAAAATCAGCTTTAAACGTCCAAGCAGTTTAAGCAGAGATCGTGATTACTCAATGGTCATATTTTATGAAACACCCTGTATAAATTTATAAAAATCTTAAAATATGTAAAACAACAAAATAAAATATACGTGTTTAAGAGTTTTCCAAAAACTCATCAGTTTTAAATAAAAATATTTTAATATTTGAGAGGATAGTTTCACCCCCTTAGAATTCGAGTTTTCAAAATTCCTTCTTATCGAACCTCTACACCCTAAAAGTCAATCTGTTTTCCAAAATCAGCTTTTTACATCAAGCGCTTTAAAGCAGGATCATGATTAATCAATGATGACCAGTTGCAAACACCCTGTATACATTTTAAAATCTTAAAATATGTAAAAACAAAATAAAAAAAAAAACGTGTTTAAGCGTTTTTCGGAAACTTGACCGTTTTTTTTAAATAAGATATTGTAATATTTGAGGGTGGTTTCACCCACGTCTTGGAACTGGAATTTCGAAAGATCCCTTCTTATCGAACCTCTACACCCTAGAATCAGCCTGTATGCCAAAATTGAGCCTTCTTACGTTGGTGGTTTGAGCAGGATCGTGACTAATCAGTATGTCAGTCCTTTAAGGGATTTTACATATTAGTATAGGTAAAAAGTAATATAAATAATTTTGATTTCTAATTTTTTATTTATATTTTCCTTCCATTACACTGCATGCTCAGAAAATTAATAAATGTTTATATTGCATGACTTAATTTGTTGTTAATATAAAAAATTAGTTCTGTAATTATTATTATTTAATAAACTAACGTAGCAAAAAAAATTATAGACTATATTATTTTTAAATAGGATCTAATGTAAATAATTTTGACTTCTAATTTGTTGTTTATATTTTGCTACTACTTAAAAAATAAAAAAATGTTTATATTTCATGATTTTAAATTTTGTTGTTAATAGGTATAACAAATTATTACTGTTATTATTATTTATTAAGCCAGTCTTTGCTTAAAAACATTAAAAATAATTTCCCTACATCCAAAATAAAATGTCTTATTGAAGTGTAACAACAAGTGTTAATAAAAAAAATGCAAAATATATAGACATACTATCCCTAACTAACTAATAACAAAGAATAATATTCTTTGCTTTTACCGTTGGAAGAGCCTAACCTAACCATATGTAATAAAACAGTGATTATTTGTATTAAATAATGATTTATATTGATATATTGATGAATATGATTTATTGTATTAACCACTAAAAAAATGTTAAAACTTTAAACACAAAAAAAGTTCATTTGTTAATTCTCCATCGAACAAATAAATAATATATAAGGTGTTCTATTTAAAAAGAAAACGAAGAAAAATTATGACATATTCTAGAAAGTTGGATATAAAATTTTGTACACCCTGTATGATTTAAAATTATATAGATATTTATAGCAAATTATGTACACATCCACTATAGTAATTGCATAATATAGTTTTCCATTCAGGACATTTTTTGTATTTTTAATATATTTTAAAAAAAAAAGGAAAATTTCTGATAACTATATATTTTTTTAATTTATTTATTACATAATATTCCTTAAACTCTATTAAAATATATTTAGTATTATCTTAGGATATCTTAGGATAAATTAATCAGAAAGAAAAACAAATATGCAATGATATACAGAGGGAGATCTATTTAAAAGAAATCATCCCGATCCACTCACACTTTTTTATGCCAGCAATTTAAGAGTAATGCAGGGATTCTGCAAAAAAACCTGTTGTTAATTGAAAAATTCTAATGTAATTTGAAAAATATTTTCTTTTTAACTTAAGTTTTAAGTTTTAATTAAATAATAATATTAAGAAGAAAATCAACTATTTAAAATAATCAACTTAAGAGTTACTGCCAAGACGGTAAAAGCCAAAATCTATTTTAACTCATAACTCCGCCCATTTGCATAACAGAGAAAGATCCTTCAACCTTAGTTAATATATTAATTTGCTTAATTAAGTCCACTTTATTTAATTTTTGGTGCGCTTCAGTATGCAGAAAACTTAATCAAAAAGTTTCTTAAGCTTTTATATGTCGACTGAAAAAATAGGATGAGTGAAAATGACGTAAAAGGAATAAATAAGTTGTGGAAATGGCACATTGCCATAAAGTAGAATAATAGTTCTATTTTAAATGTGCAGAGTTTGAACTGGTGGGAAGATATTTAACTTTTACGTTGTCTAAAGCGCTTAGTGCCATGCTGCTGAAAACAGACACTACAATTACAGTTTCTCTTGAGATTAAAACGTTAACTATTATAATTATTAGATAAAACAATGAAAATATTGATGAATAGTTACATAAGAACAAATTATTTGTACCCTATGTCGCCTCCCGTCCTGAACATCTGTCGAAACACGAAATCTCAAACCATTATAAAAATAATGATTCAACGTTGTTTCAAAAATGCCTTCGCATTTTCTTTCGTTTAAACGGGTTTTACAGAAAATTTTACTTGAGTGCGAAATTTTACCCCGCAGGTTGCAGCAATTTTACCCGCCGCAACAAAATTACAGTTCACTTTACATTCGATAATTATTTCTGGAATACGGACCTGTGCATTTGGACATTTCGAAAACTATATTGTCAGTTGAGTACTGTATTTAATAAATATAAATAAATGTTAATCAATTTAAAATATACGTTTATATCTTACATCTTATAATTCTATATGGTACAATAACATAGGTGTATTTATAATTTAGAATTTAATATGTTCTTATCGGAAATTTATGAATAAAGTTGTGATTGCAATGGAAATAAAAAATAAATATAAAATGTAACATACAGTTAGTCAAGCAGCACTAAAACCGATCAATTCAGTAAGCATTAATTTTTTTCCATAACAAGGGGTCGTCCTCTGCCGGAAACACTGCGACCTATGAGGCCTATTGTGTTTGTCCGCTTTCTATATCTGCACCCATTCTCCTATTCCTGTGCCCTGCACTAACTTATGCAGGTCCTTGATAGGATGGAAGTTCAGAGTTCCTCCAGTTCTAGCCTAGCTTTCCCAAATAAAAAGTGTCGCTTGCGATCCAGAGCCTCGCAATGACATATTATGTGCTCCGCTGTTTAAGGATCTTTATCGCAGAGTCTGCAGCAAAGATTTCCTTGATACAGGTTGAGCTTGTTCCGGTAACACTTGACAGCCATGTGTCCTGTCCAGAGGCCTGATGTAATCCGCACTTTATTCCTGCTAAGCATTAGCAGTTCTTTTGCGGTTTTAGAGCTAGGTTCTTGGAAAAGCCTTGCTGTGCCTGTGCCCCCGTCTGTTTCTCCAGTGGACGTTCTGCTTTTCCCTGATCCAGAGTTTTAGTGCAGTACGGGCCATACATTTGGATATTCCCAGTTGTTAAGGAAACTTAATATTTTATATAAAATAATTTTCTTTTATGTAATTTCTTAGATTAAGATTAATTATTTTAATTTCTTTAAATTTTAAATTGCCGCACTTATACCTGCTTCCTGCAACATTAGTGTACGCATGCCCGAACACTAGGAAGTGTGGCAGACAGTCTATTACAAACCGTCGTACGACGAAATTGGTCAGCTAACCGGTACGCGTCGAAAGTCTGAACTTAAAAGTTAAATCCCTTCAAAGATGATTCATGTTAGTGTATGTGTGAAAATTAGCGCTGAGAAGATCAAGATCGAGAAGGGCCCTCTGGAAGCTGTCTGCGACGACCATTAAAGTTAGGAGCAGGTTCTCGATGTGCGGTTTCTCAGCTATTAACGTAATTTACATTGATAAATAGACCAGTCAAACTAAAATTTAAAATTAATACAGTCCACAACTGCATTTCTGCACATTTTTGGTCCATACATAGCCGGATTTTATTTTATAATTCTTTTTAATATATCAGTTTTCCATTTTGCGATTTAAAATCCATACATTCCACAGATACCAAGCCATATAGTTTTTAACATTGAAAATGTTTCTGTTATCCTATATAAGGGAGCCCAAATCGAATTAAAATGCTACATTTGCCACACCATGACGTCATATATACAAGGGTATAGGAAATCTCGGCGCAGCGGCGGCAGTCGGCCAGCGCGCGCAAAAACCATTACATCGCTAATTGTTTATTGATATATCTTTATTAGTTTAAAAAGCAAAAAATAGCAGGGGTTTGCTTTGATACCTTGTCAAGACATAAGCGAAACTTTTAAATTGATTCTTTTTTCATTTAGGCCTTCGTTTTTCGTTAAATGAGATTATATTAAAAAAAATCTATTTTAAACCAAATCTTGGCATGATTGAAATGATTATTCATGTTTAAAGTTTTTTTGGTCATAAGCGCTAATGGAAATGTTTTTTGTAAATAATTATAAAAAATTACTCCCTACGAAGACTTTATTATGTACTGGATCAAAAAATAAGTATTTGTTTTCTCTATACAGTGAGTATTAATATATCGATTTTGATGATAGTGCCCTTTTACCCGGTCTAATTTTATACTACTTTCGGAATAAGGTCCCCATATCATGTACTGTACTTCCATCCCTGAAAAATTCAGCTTGTGACACCGAAGTGGTAACGTCAAAACTAAACTTTAATCTACCTACATCGCCAGGTGTAGGTACTCTAGGTATATTCTACCTGAGTAGCTGAACTAGCTGACAGTAGTAATAAATTTATCCGATAAGTAGTTGTCATTATATAAGTTTAATCATCTTATACCTCCTATAACGGTAGGTTTGGATTTTCCTGATTGGTTTTTGTTAAACAAAAATATACTGGGCATATAAATGTCTGTTACAGAGTTAATTCGTTAAAAGAAATATGTTACACACATATTATTTTAATAATAATAGTATAATAGTAATGGCTATATTATGTTATAACACATACATATGTATTGAATGTACTTATTTTTAACCAATGCATTGTTTGTTTTTTTAATCTCACAAATAAGAAATGTTTTATAGTTTTATTACTAAAAACAGTGATTATACAATTTATTTACCCCTTACACTGTTTTCTGTGAGGGTGTAACCCGGAAATATATTCGTAACCTCTTACGATATAAGAGAGGGGGCACAAAGTGTTTTATTACTTAATGCTTAAATTTAATAATATATTTGTACATAAAATGAAATAGATAGAAAGTCAATTAATTAATATTGACGTAATTACTAAATAAGTACAAGATTTTTTTTCCTAATTATTTTTAGTGTATTTTAGTCACCCTAATTATAAAGGAGATATCAACCATTGCATTATTTTACTCACAAATAAATGTTTTATGGTTTTTATTATAAAACGATTAATTTATTATACACCCTTAACCCAAACACTCCAAGGAGGATATTTCGTGACCCTTATTTAAAGTGGACAAGCTTTATTAGTCAATGTTTAATTACCCAGCGTCTTTAATAAAAATCTAATGAATTTTCATAGAAATGATCTGACATAAAAAGCAAATTTTCAAAAACTTTTTTGATTATCTACAAGGAATAAACCGCTGACAAATGTCTGTATACTAATGCCAAAGTAATGCCAAAAAATACAAAATTAAATACCAAAATTTCTCTATAATGCCCCACTATTTACCAAGCTGATTCCAATATAATACCACTAATACCACAGATAATATGTAACACATTTGTTTCACGAATTAACCTGTAACAATACTGGTAGGTACGTGCACAGATTTTTCTAGGTAACCCAAAAGTCGTTAAAAAAGTCTAATTATATTTAAAGAAGATATAATTCAACAAATTACATTATAAGGCCAATAATGCACAAGTACCATTAAAAATTTTAGCGTTTTTTAACTTGTGTAACATATTTCTTTAACAACCTGTAACAATAGTGGTAGGTACGCACTGAATTTTTCGCTAGGTAACTTATTAAGTCGTTAAACAGGCCTATAAAAGCTATAACAACATAGGTAACTAATATTTATAATTTAATTCGAGTTTTAATCTCAAATAATAAATGTTTTTTACTGGTGTATTTCTGAAGTGTTCATTATTAAAGTAGATATTCTTCAAGTTATGCGAAGTAATAAGTAATGTTTCCGGTGAGACCGCGTATATGTCACCGGATTCTGGTTAGTATAAAGACTTTTTCTATAGAAAGAGTTTTTCTGTATTTTCCTTTCAAAATAAAGACTAATTTCTTCTTATTCTTTTAAATATTACCTTTTTTCCTAAAATGTTATACGTAAATTTTCGCTTAAAATTAAAAAAATCACAAATGGAAAATATATGTTATTGAATAAAGTTTATACAAATCACTTTTACCATAACAAAAGTAAAAACATGTCATGGCGGAAGATATTCGGTGGCATTTCACACATTTATCTATTAAATCGAGATTAAAATAATAAGCTTGCATAACATGTTATGCACGAGATAGAAAGTTTCAGAATCGATTAATACGCAATACGCTACGCAGTCAACTTATTCCTATGCGCGGATGAGCGTCTTCAAAACTCTTCCTTCGGCCAGGGTCACGACGCCGCCGAAGAGGAATCGGCCTACGTTTGGCTAAACAGGCTGGAACATTGATTGTGGAGTACGATATTGGCGAGTCTGAATATTTATAAAAATTTGCAAAGTAAAATATGGTGGAAAAATAATTAATCCATACATATATAAAAGCTCAAAGGGTTTTTTTGTTGCATCCATCCCGCCGAAACCGCTTTACCAATCTTGATGATTCTTTTTTTAAATGTGTAGATTTTTACATTTATGAAGTATTTTTAGTGCTTAATGGCTGTTTCTTTGTGTAAAACGACTAAATACTAAAACATACCTGAAAAACACCTACACACAATACCTCCAGAAATAAATTATTTGTCATTGTCAGTGGTGTGTCAGTTAGATTATATATTACGTTTTTAGATATTTTAGAGTGAGTTCATGCCGCCAGCTTTAGATACATAAATATTAGCACAAAGGTTCGTTTAAACGACATTAGTGAATTAGCTACAAAAAGCGATTTTAGGAAATTCATCCTCTTAGAGAGTAAAATTATCTCGGAAGAGTTTGTTGTATGAAAAACTATTTGGTCTAGAAAAGAATGAAATCCTACAAAAAAAGAATTAGAAGAAATTTTTTGAAATTCATCAACCAAATGGGCAAAGAAGTTAGTAAAAATTTATATAAAACTTGGTGACCTCTGGATTATACACATAAAAAGAGAATTGGCACAAAGGTAAAGCGAATTTATGAAATTTATACCCTTAGGGAGTAGAATAGGGAATGAGAAAGTTTGTTGTACGAAAATGCAATACTATAACATTATAAACCACACAGTATAAAATTTTATACAAGGGTTTATTTAGTGACATCATAACGAAATATATCTTCCTCAATTATCTTTCAAAGAATAAAAATAACCTATAGAGTATTAGTGCTCTTAATAAATAAAAAAAATATGAAAAATAAAAAACATCTATATGCTCACTAGCTCTCTATAAAGAAGTAAAAATCATTTAAATCAATGCATGAACGATTCGAGGTGTAACGCGAACGTAGTCGCGAGAAAAAGCTAGTAATTATTAAATTATTTTATTTAACCCATTAATTTTCATTGAAAAGGAATTTTTGTAATTCGCCACTATATTAGTTAAAACTAAGAAACTCATATCAAATTTACAAATTTTGCGATTTTGACCTATACTTTTTTACAAAATCTGAACACATTTTAAAAGAAAATAAGTTTTTTGATAATATTTGTGTGAATTTGACTACAAGTTGTATAACATAAATTTCTACGACCGGTCTACCTGGTCTGCAGCATCGCCTTGTGGCGCAAACGTGGGCCTGTTAATCTGTGGCGTGACGCACAACAGCCAAGAAAAACAGAAGCGTGGTTAAGAATTTAGTAATTTAAAAAGTCTTTTTTTAGATACAGTAGTAGGTATTAAAAAGTTTTGTGTTTAAATGGGGTTTGCCTTTAACAGTTAAAAATTATATCGTAAAGTGTAACTTTCCGTAAAAATTCTTTATCTGTGTCATTGATCATGATCATAATCATCATATTTAACCTGATGTTTTGTATGTTATTTTGTTTTTCGAGGTTTTTTGCTTGCTTGTTTTACGGATAGGTGCATTATAATTATTATTGATAATGTTTTATTTAATGTTAACATTACTACTTTTTCAGTGAATCTTTAAATCTTTTGTTTTTTGTTAAGTTCGTTATTTAAACATATGTATGTAATACACTCATATTAACACTAATCATATTTTTACGTTTTTATTCATCATTTTCAATGCTCCCCCGGTTGCATCTTTGTAAAGGACTGTGAATTTTTGGTTCATTTTTTGTACGAGCGCGCAGCGATACAAATACGCACCAATTTACTTGGTCGGGTAAATTCTGAGCGTCGTAGAATTGTACTATCGTATTGTACTGTCACATTTGTACTTAGTACATTTTTTTTATGGTTTCACATTTGTTTATAAACAATATTTTTTACTGATATTAATTCTTGCAGTTTTACCTGAACTCAATTATTATTATTTTAGTTTTAATATTATAATTTCATTTATTCAAAATTAGATATAATATTAAAATATTTTCAGTATGTCAGATAAAATTTCTAAGTATGATTTAAAACGAACAACAGCGTTTAACCGTTTAAAAGAAACTTATGACATTGGTGTTGGAATATCTAGTGACAACTCTCAAAAATCGATATTTTTAGCTAGAGTAGAGACTATTGACAAGGTGTATGAAGATTTTATGACTTATCACAATCAAATTATTTCTCTCATATCAGACGAAGATTTTAAAAAATATGATGCTTTACGTATATCAGCTGACAACGCATTCTACGGATCTAAAGCTATAAAATATCAAATTGTAGGTGACAGTTCTTTGACAAATAATTCGACCAATGTTTCCACTCCTAAAATTACTGCAAAATTACCGAAAATTACTCTTCCTATATTTGAAGGCGATTTCAAAAGTTGGTCTGGATTTTTTGATCTTTTTAATACTTTAATACATGAAAATTCACAATTGTCAAATGTAGAAAAGTTCCAATATTTACTAACGTCATTGGGTAAAGAACCTCTATCTGTAATTAAAGGACTTCCAGTCACTGAAAATAATTATACAGTTGCTTATACTGCTATTAAAAATCGATATCAAAATAAAAGATTGTTGGCTACTTATCATTATAATGAAATCTGTCAAGCTGGACAGGTCAGAAAAGGAACTTGTACTGAACTTAGAAACCTTTTAAATATTTTTTCCGAAAATATTTCTGCGCTACGCGTTTTGCAATTTCCTGTTACTCATTGGGATTTTCTCTTATTTAATATGTTATTGCAAAAATTAAATGTTTCTATTAGGACTGATTTTGAAGTTCAAAATACTGTCGAAATTCCGACATATTCAGATTTAACACATTTTTTGGAAAATAAATGTAAAGCCTTAGAGTCAGTTCAGTTTACTACTTCATACAATAATGAACATTATAAGGATAAGAGCAAACAATCGTATCAATCCTCTAGTTTTTCATCTAATAAAAAATCTTCAGAAATTAAAACTGGTTATCCAGCCTTTATGACAACAAGTAATAACAATGCCACACCATATCAATCTAATAAGGGGGACAAACTGAAATGTGTACTGTGTTCATCTTCACATGCATTATACAGATGTTTTTCCTTTCTTTCAAAAACACCGCAGGACCGGTTAAACTTTGCTAAACAACACAATTTATGTACAAATTGTTTGTTATCTTCCCATTCTGTACGAAAATGCAATTCTTCTTTTAAATGTAAAATTTGTGGATCTCCTCATCACACATTATTGCATCTGGATAAAGCTATAGATAGTTCTTCATCTAATACTCCAGTCAATTCAAATTTCAATCAACTGATGACCGTGCAATCCTAGAGTGAACTCTGGCTTCTGTCAGTGCTATGGCGAGCACGTTATCTAGTAAACAA
The DNA here is from genome assembly GCF_002938485.1 of Sitophilus oryzae. Taxonomy (NCBI): domain Eukaryota; kingdom Metazoa; phylum Arthropoda; class Insecta; order Coleoptera; family Curculionidae; genus Sitophilus; species Sitophilus oryzae. The sequence goes on along the minus strand of NW_022146952.1, from coordinate 895,138 downwards.
TCTACGGTTTATTATCTACAGCCATTGTCGACATCAGATATTCGGAAACTTTCATAAATTCAATTCTCTTTGACTCCGCTAGCATGGCTAACTTTATCACAGAAAAATGTGTAAATCGTCTTGGATTACCACGCAAACGCTTTTCTATTCCCATTGAGGACTTAATGGAATGTCGCGCAAACAAATCAGGGGCGTCACATTGTACGATTAAACCATGTAATGATTCTAATCCTCTATTCTCTTTGATAGTATCTACCGAAAATTTGTTCTGACCAACCTAAGATAAATATAAATCCTTTGTCTTGGACACATATTCAGAAATCTTAAATTAGCTGATTATTCATTTTCATAAACCAGGTCCTATTGACACTTTTAATTGGTGCTGAATTGGTACCTCATATTCTACGTTCGGGACGGATTTTAGGTGAACCGGGTCAACCTGTTGCTTTAGAAACAATTTTCGGATATATTCTTCAAGGTATGGCAGTTTCGACCATGTACCGTTACATAATTCAACTTTGCTAAGCTGCCATACTTCTATTGAAAATAACTTAGATATTCAGCCAAAAATTTTGGGAAGTTGAAATTCTAAAATTTCTAACCTGTCTACTGAGGATGTCCAGTGTGAGGGAAATTTATAGATCGCTAACTTATAGAGATCAGTCTGGCAGATTCTGTGTACCTCTTCCGTTTAAAATACCGAATCCATTCTTCACGTAATACATGTTATCAAACTCGTCGACTATTTACATCTGAGAGTTCCGGCTTGCTAAATCCAAAAGCTTCGTAAAGCTTACTGTGAGTTTATGCAGGATTATCTCAACAATGGACATATTGTATTGATCCTCCGGAAGACTATAACTCTCCTACAGCTTACCACATACCTCATTCTGTTATAAAAATAATATCTGGACCTAAGCTTGAGGTGGTTTTTAATGCTAGTTTTCGAGACACGAATGATCTCGATCTCCATATCTCTCAATGATTCTTTATTTATAGGACCTAAGTTACAACAGGATATTGCTTCTATTCTTTTAACTTTAGATTTCATCTATATGTTTTTTATTTGTGACATTAAGCAAATGTATAGACAAATCCTTATTCAACCACAATTTCAAAACTTTCAAAGAATCATATAGCGTTTTTCTTCAGATGAACCAATTCAAAATACAAACTGCTCACAGTGACATACGGGGTATCGTCTGCTCCATATGCTTAGCTCCTTCGAACACTGCAGAACTTGCTAATCAGGGAGAGTCTCATTTTTCCTTTAGCTGCAAAAGGCAATAAAGAAAAATATTTATATAGATGACGCAATTTGTGGTGCAAATAGTCTAAATTCTGCTCTAAGTTTGCAACACGAACTTGTTGATCTTAAGCGTACTGGGGGTTCGAATTGAAAATGGGCAAGTAATCAACCTGATTTGTTAAGCCATATTCCTCCTTCTGATGTACAAATGTCTTGTAGCTTTGACAAGAAGAACCTTCGTTCATTAAAGTTTTAGGTCTAAAATGGTGTCCAAATCTGACAGAGGTTGCTTATTCTTTTAATCCAGTTGATCGCCAATGTACTAAACGAATATACTTTCCGAAATTAGTAGAATATATGACCCTATTGGTTTTATTTCCCCAGTTATTCTATTAGCAAAATGTCTTCTAAAAACTCTGGGAATCTAATATATCTTGGGATGAAACTCCTTCTAGAAATATTGCAGGTCTGGAATAGGTATAAATCCGAACTATCTCAACTGGAATTAGAATACCTCGACGTGTTATTTCTGATAATATTTCTTGTAATGGAACTGCACGGTTTCTGTGATGCTTCCCAAACTGGTTACGCAGCCGTCATATATTTTCGGACTATCAATGATAGTGGTCAAGAGTCAATTACCTTTTTGGTCACTGCTAAGTGTAAAGTGGCTCCATTAAAATTGTTTCATTGCCTCGTCTAGAGCTCTGTGCAGCTGTTTATTGGCGGATTTGCTTACTTTTGTTACTACTACTTGCGCAGATTATCTCTGTTTTATTCCATATATGCATGGTCTGATTCGACTGTCGTTTTAGCCTGGTTAGCTGCCAGTCCTCTCCATAAATAGAAAACTTTTGCTTTAGCTAACAGAGTAAGTCATATCAAGGCAAAGTTTCTAACACTTCCTGGCGTTATGTTCCGTCCAGTGACAATCCTGCAGATTGCGCATCTCGTGGTTTAACTGCATCTTAACTCTTAGAACACAAAATTTGGTGGCGCGGTTGAAACTTTCTTCAACATTGCAACCGAGATGTCTGGCCTGCTCAGCCTCATTTAGAAATGTGTGAATCTGTCTACAGTGAAGAAAAACAAACATCTCCATGTTGCATTAGAAGAAGATATCATATGCGATTTGCTACACAAGTTTTCTTCGATACGTAAAATTCAAAGTTTTAGCCTATGTTTAAGATTTTCCTTAAATCTAAGATTCACTGCAAAAGTAAAACCTCTTTATTTCATCTTCTGAAATGCATAAATCATTGATTTATATTATTCGACATGTTCAACGAAAAGACCTTTTCAGACATTATAGATAAATTCTATCAAATGCTTTACCTAAACCTTTTCGGAAACTTTTTCGGCGCCTTTCTTGGACTCGGAAGGTCTTGTCAGGTGGCAGACTGAATAATAGCAACTTCGTACGATGTAAAACACCTATATTATTGCTAAATCACACAGACTTACTGATTTGATTATTGAGTGGATTCATCAAGCAAACCTTCACCCAGGTTTAAAGACATTGCACTGTTTAATCCTTCAACAATTTTGGATACTATCTCCACGAAGTTCTATTTACAAATGTTTAAATCACGATGTATTTACGTTGCTTTCGCTGTAAACCTAAATCATACAAATCGCCTTATGGCTGAAGTTTACCATCGTTGCGTATTTACCACAATTGAAAGCATTTTCGTCCATTTTATTGATTTGCAGGTCCCTTTCTCTAACAATGCATCGATACAGAAAAAGCCAAAATTTCTATAAGGGATATGTTTGTGTTTTTCATTTCAGCTACCAAAAGCAATACATCTTGAAGCTACTTCAGACCTTACTTCTGAGACTTTTTGGCCGCTTTTAAGCGTTTTGTTTCGCACGTCGTGGCAGATGTTCTTTTATTTCTAGTGATCAGGTACTAATTTCCAAAGATTGCCAGCAACCAAATGCTTCAATTCGCCCAGGTTGCGGCTCAAGTTTCAACTCCGTACTTGGAAATTTAATCCACCCGGCAGTCCTCATTTTAATGGCCTGGCCGAAGCCAGTGTAAAATCTATGAAATCTCATTTATATTATCAGAAAAATCGGCTCTCAGATTTTGACATATGAAGAATTCTCCACTATTCTAACCCAAATTGAAGCGGTGAATTCTAGCCATTATCGGTTAGAGAGACTGCCGATCCCAGTGATTTAAAACCATTAACTCGGTCACTTTCTGACCTTAGAACCTTTAACAATTGGTTTTCCAGAATCTGATCTGACCTCTATCCCCTCTTAATAGATTGTCAAAGAGATGGCAACTAATTCAACGTATGCATACTGATTTTTTGGAAACGTTGGTGTCAGGAGTATGTACATTTTGGCTGCAAGAACGGCATAAATGGACCGAACCTACTCCTGAAATAAAATTGAATTCATTAGTTCTGATCAAACATGAAACAAAATCTCCGTTGGGAATTGGGTAGAGTCGCTAAAGCTTCATCCCAGAAAAAGACAATATTGTTCGTGTAGTTACACTTAAAACTGCACATGGGAAGTTACAAAGACCAGTTGTCAAAAATTTGCCCTTTACCTGGCAACTAATAAAGAGTAAAAATAATTCTTTATACATTTTTTATTCTTAACTTTGCATTATTTTTTTCCCTTATCTTATTTTAAAAACATATGTTTTGGTGGGTGGAATGTTAAGGAAACTTAATATTTTATATAAAATTATTTTCTTTTATGTAATTTCTTAGATTAAAAGATTAATTATTTTAATTTCTTTAGAATTTTAAATTGCCGCATATACCTGCTTCCTGCAACATTGGTGTACGCATGCCCGAACACTAGGAAGTGTGGCGAGAGACAGTCCTAATACAAACCATCATTACGACAAAATTGGTCAGCTTCAGTTGCGCGCCGAGAGTCGGACAAAAAGTTAAATCCCTTCAAAGACGATTCATGTTAGTGTATGTGTGAAAATTAGCGCTGAGAAGATCAAGATCGAGAAGAGGGCCCTCTGAAGCTGTCTGAGACAGGTTTCTCATTTCTCTGAGCAGGTTTCTCATTTCTCTGTGCGGTTTCTCCCAGCTATTAACGTAATTTACATTGATAAAATAAGACCAGTCAAACTAAAATTTAAAATTAATACAGTCCACAACTGCATTTCTGCACACCAGTACTGGCTCTGGACCAAGATAGGATGATGATGATCCTTGCCTAAATTGCAAGCAAGATAGGATGATGATGATCCTTGCCTAAAGATCAAGCATCAAAGTTAGACAAAAAATGCCTAGAGAAACTGAAGAAATTAGGCAAAGAATATAAAGTCCTCCTTTTCTCTGGGTACCTACCAAGGCATAGAAGGCAATGAAAAAGCACACGATCTAGCTAGAAGGAGAAAACACTCCACTAACTGGACCAGAATCGTTTACCATTCCAAGCGAACTCAGCTTAAAGTGGAACTCTGAAGAACCTGGAATATCCATGGGAGAATGCATCTGTAACTTAGCAGATAGAATCCTACAACGGCCTAAGACACTCTAAAAAGTTCCTCAAAACTTGACCGAGAAAAATCAAAAGATTTTCCTTGATTTAGAACAATATTCGGATTGACACGGGGTTTCTAACAGGACACTGTTTCCTCAACGAACACCTCAGTAGATTGAAGTTGAAACAACGGCGAATGCCGATTCTGTGGGGAAAATGGGGGAAATACCAGAACACCTTATCAGTGAGTCGAGACGACAACCGTTGGTGCCATAAACTGGGGGCGACTGATGTCGGGTGAAGATGTACAGTACCTCTATTAGACAGTCTCAGATACTGACTTTTGTCAAAGCCCTAAGACTGTTTGAGAGTTATAACCCGTTACCTGCTTTCAAGAAAGAACACACAATAAATTTGTAAGGTCGCGGTGATTAACCCCCCTCCTAAACAGTCTACATTCTACAACTTTACACCCGGTTATTATTTATATAAGACAAATGGTGGTGGTAATGTAGTTTTAGTGTTTTTCATGTATATTCTAAATCCAGGATTTCCTGATTGTGTAATAACTCTCTAGTTTGTAAGTAATTATTTTCTTTTAATTATAAGTAGTTATCAATTAGGAAATTTTAAAATTGTTGTCGAGCAAATAAATCTTCGTATATCCATTGTAGTTTCTCCTGATGAAATTTTCAAATATATAGATGAAATATTGAGATGAACAACAAATGAGCCTTTGAATTCATTAACTGCATATCCAATAAGTTCGTAATTTTCCCATATAATATAATATATAAAATATTGAAATATACAATCATCTGCTGATAATACTAATTTACAGTTTTGAACTTGACAATCCTGAAAGTGCTTCTCAATTGCGAAACAGTGATATAAAAGGTACTCGAGGCATCTATGACATATCCAATAAATCTAGAAAAATGTAATGTTCTCATTATTTTGTCATAAAAAAAGAGAGACTCAGTTCTTAAGACTTTATTGTTAAATAAATTAGTGTAGACTGCAGTGTTCTAAGACTGTAAAAAATTAGGCTTAAATAAGATGAAAATATAAACTTTGTTGAATGAAAGGGTACATTCAGTAAAATGTATTTGAGCTTAAGGGTGCTATGCTAATACATTTCTATTCGATTTTAAAATGAGGAATAGGATTATGTGAATCTTGGCTATATCTGTAGTTAATTATTGTGATTTAATTAATATTATAACTTTTAAATTTACAGCGAACTAACAACAGAAATGTTGTATCAGGTTTATGTTGGCATGAGAAAATTTGATCATGTTGCACGCCTAAATACAGAATTGTTATGGTTGAAAATGGATCGGTTAGTGAATACCATCTTCTACTTGTTCTTAAATTGCTAATAACATCTAAGCCAGAGTATTTGAGAGAAAAACTTATCTTTAGGAGTAACCTTAACAACGTAGCGTGGCGTCAATACAAGGGATGTAACTGCAACCATTTTAGCGACGCACTAAAGTTTTTTTTTTCTTTTCTTCTATTAATATATTTAATTTTGAAATTACAAATAAAAATATACAAAAAAATGTAACAGTTAAAAAAAATCAAACCAATTAAAAAAAAAAGTACTAAACTTAGACAAAGAAAACTGTGAACGTATCTGTTAGATAAAATAGTAGACAAGGCCAATAAAAAGACAACGTAACCAGTGTTCACTTTTATAAACATTTTTTACTAAAATGGCGAATACACGATTTTAATTTATTATTCAAAATAACTTTGTAGGTGCTTCTTCAATAGCTTTTAATTTTTCTGGTTGCACTATAGAACTGAAGGATGATTGCAAAATTATTTCTATTTCTGCCGTTAGAGCCTGGGACTTCGCGACGAGCGACTATATTTTTATTTTTATACCGTAGACGATATATGTTTAAAAACCGCATCTCTCTCTCTCTGTCTCTTCGGTCCTTCACCCTACGTGAGTATGGTGCTATCACGTGTTGATTTCCCCTCACTTCCTCGGACCAAGTTGTTTCGATGCGCCATGTGTGAAGGCTCAGGGTAGGTTGTGGTCCACTAGGGTATTGACTTGGTCTACCCAGGTGACCTTTCACGTGATCGTCTTCCCACTACCTTCTCCTCCACTATCAGTCTCTCAATTGAGGTGCCACTCCTGGCAATAGGGCCAAAATATCGGAGGATTGACTGATTCAATTTGGTAACCAGACGTGTCTCATTTTTTAGTTCTTCAATAATAGAAATGTTCGTTCGATGAGCCGTCCATGGCATTCGCAGCAACCATCTATCATGTACCCACACTATCCTGTACCCACCAGTAGACTTCCATCTACATGTACCCACATGTAGATGGAAGGACAACCATCTACATGTACCCACATCTTCAAGACGTTTATTCTTTGCTTATAACTTTCCGAGCATACATAGCTATGGGGAAAATCAGGGAGTTCACCAATGTGCAGTCTAGTTTTCCGTGTGATTACTGAAGTCTTCCATATCTTAGTCAGTTTTGTTGTTGCATTCCTCGCCATTGCCACTGCGCCTGATTTCAGCCTCGCATCCTCAGTATTTGTTAAGCACAGGTACATCTCGATGTTGTATTCTCTGGCTTTCCTATGATCTGTCGAAGATTTAGGAGCTGTTCTCTAGTCCCTGTCAGGGGATAAAGCTTGTTTGTTCATCTGATACCTGCGGGAGGAGAAAGGGTTTAAGACGCTCGTTGATAATAGTTAAGAATATTTTACTGGCATGGGAATCAGGGCAATTGTTCTGTAATTACTACAGTCTAGTGGTGATCCTTTCTTAAAGATAGGTACGAAGATGGCAATTGCACCATTCATCGGGCCATTTGCCCGGTATCCCAAATTTGTTTGCATAGCAAATGTCTATGCCTGCTTCTCCCCATTGCCTTAAGTACCTCAGCAGTAATACCGTCAACTCCCGGAGCCTTGTTGTTCTGAAGTCTAGTTATAGCTCTTTGGACTTCTGTTCTTAGTATGGCAGGTTCTTTGATTACATCACCAAGGTCAACATTATTGTCGGATGTGCTGGCGTTTTTCGCCAAACAGCTCCTAAACAGTATTTCTTCCAGACGCTTCAACAATCTCTAGAGGTGAGTGGTGTTTCCAAATTCATCTTCAATAATTTGCGTTCGAGGCTGAAACTGTGTCGATAAATATTTGATTTTGTTAAAAAGCTCTCGAGATTCGCTATAGTTTGCATGTTGTTCTATCTCTCATCGCATATGCCGTTTATTTGTTTGTTCCTGTCGTGCCGACATGCACGTTTTATTTTCGATTTAATCGTAGCTGTTGCTCTTTTGTGTCTGGATCTATGTTATAACCTTTCAATATCTTTCTTTGTTCGACGATTATCGGTCATAAAAACCGCATCACCCACCGACAAAAACCGCAAACGGGACACGTAATCGCGGCCTGAATTCGCTGCTCCGACTCGCGTTCGGCGGCGTTTAAGATGTAACGAGGACAGTCGCATCATCGCGCTATCAAAATATTTTTATTTTTATAGGTCGTCTTATAAATCTTATCTTATAAATCTCGACACACCAATACACACATTAAATAGTTGAAATTAAATTTAATTATTTGAATAAATTTACTGAGAATTGTAATTTATTATGAAATCTCAGTGTCTTTAAATAAAGCAATATTACAATATTTTGAAGGATGCGACGTATTACCGCAACAATGAAACCTTCACCGCTGAACTAAATAATTTGAATGTTAGGCATGTATCAACATTCTCCATCCCCTCAACATGAGACCGCTTGATTTCGGCATAGTTTTTCTTTTAATACCTATCAAGTAGCTACTATAATATATCCTCAGCTTATAAATTTCATATAGTTGACTTTTTTAAAAAAGAAAATTAGGAATGTTGTTTTGGATAACTAATTGAATAGTATATTCTATTTAAAGTGTTTTTTTGTCGAGATCTTCCTTCCTAAAATTATTTGCACTTATTACCTCACCTTAGTCTCACCTGTATATATTTTAGTTTTTTAAATTCTATGTATAAAACCAAAAAATTTTGTATTTGTGATATTATTTAGCTCAGACTAACCATAAGAATAAATATTCTCAATTTTTCACTAAATGACGAAGAAAATTCAACATATTTCAGCATCCAAAACAATTCCAATTTCCTCTTAATAATGTATGTACCTGTATTTAAGTGTTACTCTACCGAGTTGAATGTAATGATTGATTATATAAGCTGTTCAAAAATATATTACAAAAATAGAATTGAAAAATAAAGGAAAATCGATTTTTCAAATGAAATAATTACTTTTTAATTTCATATTCAATTAATTAAATAATAAATTCTCTCTTGAGAAAATAATTTCATTACATCGTCAATTATTTTTCTGACTTATCAGTTAGGTAAACTCCTCTTGAACTAAATCATCTAGTAAATTAACTGTAATTTCCAAAATGTTCAAAGCATTAATATTAGAAGAAGCAAGAATCCCGGCCAAAAGTTTCTGCCTACTATTTAAAAATAGAAGAGTGTTGAGAACGTGGTAATTTGGTTTCCAAACTTTCCCTCTTCATTTTTTATCTTTTATCCTTCTACCTAGACCAAAGGTTAAAATAAAACACTTAAGAATTGGTCTCCAGCACGTCCATAGATGGATAGGGTAGATCCCAGGAAATTAGCTTTTACGTCTATTGAATAAAAACAAATAGGGCTACTTTAAACTGTGGCGTATCGCGGGCTTTGAGTTATAATTAATATTTTTATTTTAAAAAATCCTTGTTCACTATTTGACAAACACGGTTTTATTAAATTTTTAATCTTTGAATAAAAGATTATCTTGGGTTACCAAACCGCAACGGGGAACTAGAATGCCGACTTAAATTCCGGTTTATCCAATGCCGTTCTCATTTTATCAAACGATGGCAAAAATATAATAGACTATAGGGTGAGCTCAATAGAATTTGTTGTTTTAATTCACGTTGTCAATAAATGTTGGTAGGTTATTTAAATTGTTATAAAAATATATAATTCCAATAAAAATATAAATAAGTTATAATAATTATTTAATAACAAAACATCTGATGCACTGTGAAGCATTTAAGTCAAATTGACGTTACTAAATTATTTTTTGACAAGTAGTAAATAAAGCGAAAATGTAAAAAACATATAATTAGTTAATTTTAAGTGAAATTCATATGATCGGTTTACTACAAGTATGTATATTATAATATGGTCACCTACCAGTGAAACATTATTCCATTATTTCCGTCAATTTTTTGACCGACATCTACCGAACGCTATAGAACAACTTATCTTACAGTCTTTTCGATAAATCACAATAGTGTCAATGTTAATATAAGTTTTAACAAAAATCCTTCTAGATATACTCTAAATAATTATACCAATTCTAAGTAAATAATAAATAACATAAAATTAGCTCAGTAAAGACAAACCAATTCACAAAATTTCAAATCAAATTCAAATGTGTCAAATGAATCGTGAAACAGAACTGTCAAAGGATCCCACCCTAGGACACCACCTCCGTCTACCATGCATGCATACATGGATAGCATTATACTCCTTCCTTAATATTTTACTAAAATACTTTAATATTATAACCGCAATAATAACACTCCATTATTGATGGTTTTCTTTATCATATAAATTATAAAATTGTAACAATGCCGCACCATTTAAAGACATAGAGATGAAGAAAATAAGAACGTCTTTAGTTTTGTGTCAAAATACTTGTTCATTCTATGTGTACCATCCTTACTATAAAGAGTCCTTCAAAATCTTTGCAATTCAAAAATAAGAAAGGCAGTGTAAATTCTGTTGTAAATGCATATTAGGGTGATAATTATTATGTTTTATAACATTTAAAAACAAAAATTTTGGCGCCTAGTAGAACCCTTAATATTAGTTTAAGGTTTGTCTCAATGTACTTGTTGTTTTCCATTTAACCCTTAACTACCATGGCCAAAAATAGTTACGTTTATACCATAGCAGGGTCAAATTTGACCCCTTTTTTTAATTAAAAAAATCTCACTTTTTGGTCCTGTTTTTTATTTCAGTTATTTTCTGCACAAACATTTTTGCACCTTTATGAAAAAAATAAAACAAAAAAATATTTTATAACTGTATTAATAAAAATAAACTTCAATATGTAATAAAACTAACATAACAGTAACTTCCTCATATTAACAGAAAAATAAAAAGAAAAATCAATTTTTTTTATGCGGAGTGGTCAAGTTTGGAAACTTTATGGCTGCTACCTAGAACAAAAAAAAACATTCAAAACTTGTATCGAAAAAATAACAAAAGATGTATTACACCGCACTTTTCAATGCAATTTTCGCACAACACCTTGCGTGAATGATTCTTGCAAATACTTGACAATTATCGCACTTTGAGCTTTCCTTCTTTTGATTTTGAATAAAGGCGCCTTACACCTTCCCCTCTTTTTACCTTGGTGGCTCGGATGTTGGCGGTACTGGTTCCTGAAGTCCAGAAACTCTAAAAAATTACACTACGAAGTTCTCTCGGTAAACATTGCTGTTGAGCTCTGCGTTTTATATGTTCTTCTATGAGTTGATGACCTAAAGTTGTTAAAAAAATCTTCTTCTTTCCATTATTTTATTTCATTGAACACCATTAAAAATTACATTAGCATTTACTCCAGCAATATCAAAATGCGAAACCATATGACTTAAGAGGCCATCTCCGAGTTCTTCTGCCAGTTTATAGCATGCACATTTTTTTATCCAACGAGTCTACCCCGCCCTTTGTCTCGTTATAAAAATTTACAATTTCTGGCTTTCCATTTACCATTGCATTTTGAATGATGCATAGTTACTAAGTAACACCGCACGATTTTTTAGGAACAAAAGATACCAGGCTCTCGCTTCCTGTAAAACCAAATAATGCGGAATTTGCTGGCCCCTGTCCTTGTGAGGTTGAAATTCATAGGGACCTCTCTTTTGTTTTCTTTAGGGTTCCAACATATGTAATATTATGCTTTCTTAGTTCCCTTATTAGCTCAGAAGAGAACCAATTATCCTTGATTTACGTTCCTGTTGGTTCCTGATATCAGTGGAATAAGGGCTAAAACATCTAGGAGTAGGGATAGCTAGCTTTCTTGGATTTGTTTGTGAGTATCCTTCAGAATATATAAAACTGTTTAACAGATAATGTGTCTTAGAATCCACTAAACACTGCATTTTTAGACCATATTTGTCTGGCTTACTTTTCCAGATACATTCTAAATTTGCATCTCCTCTAAATGCTACAAGCATTTCATCTATAGTCACATATTCACAGCTATAATTGGACTGGCAGTGGTTATAAATGTATTAAAAATATTAGATAGCCGCTAAATCGTCTCCGTTAGCAATACGTTTCTAATTAGCGTAACTGGATCATCAAAGCAAAGGCACGAAGCAAAAAATAAATCGGTTTAGTGACATAGTGGCTCGAAATATAATAAAGCGCATGCCATTGGTGCAAATAAGACCTTAAATCTTCGTTATTTGATTTTGAATACACCTGCTTAAAATATAATAGTCCTAAGAATGCTTTTAATTCTAGAATGACATCAGATGATTGGTATACTATGATAAATTGTGTAAATTATGCTTAGATGCCATAAAGTAATTCCACTTTCGTTAGTTTTTTGCAAGTATTTCTTGTATTATATCATCATAATAAGACGCCCAAGCGAGAGAAGTGGTTCCTTAGGCATCTTAAGTACGTGCTTCTCCTATAATACCAGGCAAGTGACTTATTATATGCTTACAGGTACGAGATGAAGCAGGAGCAATTTTAGCCCACCCAGACCTGTTTTTTACCAAAATAGGGAATTTCTATTGTCAGAAATACTATTTTCCTCAGTTGAAAGATTCACTGCTACTTTGCAAGGGCTATCGTTTTTAATATCTTCTTCGCCGTCATCATCCCATTCTTCTTCGGAGTCTGTTTGGTGATCACTGTGTTCACTAGCAGTCCGAAAACTCACTATCACTCTAATCCATTGTCCATAATCTTTTGTGCCTCGCTTCCAAGTTCACTTTATTATTACATTTATTGTTACTACACCCGGCCATTTCAAACCCACAGATCAATCCACAAACACCCAGTTATACCATAAGCGGGTCAAATTTGACCCCAACGCCTACGTGTCTCTACGGTGGTTAAAATAGACTAAAGTAATTTACGGGATCCGATATATCACTGACCGCTCGATGATTACACGGAGGCGCGTAGAGAGACATCTATATTCTACTAGTGGAAATTGTCCATCAAAAACGTGTGGGGTCAAATTTGACCCCGCCATGGTACTTAAGGGTTAAATAACACGGAAATGTTTCTTTTTTATTTTTGAATTTTAATAATTTCGGAATGGTTTGTTTCCGCAACATCCCCGCGAGAAGATTTATAGGAAATTTCACAATCTACCAAAAAACGTCCGAAGGTTAAAGTCCCTCATATCAACCATTTCAAAGATATCAGCGATCAAAAATAACACCATTCGAAAATTTCAAATATTTTCCAATAAAACTACAAAAATATAACTACATACTCGATAATAATTATATAATTTTTCCTGTAAAATCACTTCAACTCTGTTAACCTATGAATAATCTATTTTTTATGTTAATTTACTCAACACATACCTCCCACAATGCACAATTTAGAAATTGTGCATTATTAAATATTATTTCTATACAGGGTGGCGAACGCATTCGCCTCTTTCGCCATATTTTATGGATATATGGGGGAAGAAAATGTGCATAATTTAAAATTATTTTGAAATGTACAGGGTGGGTCAAATTGGACGCTTTTAAAGGGAAACACCTTTTTCTATAGGAGATAGACGAAAACTAATATCTGTGTCTGGAGCTCAATTTTTAACAAAAACATGATAGTGAAAACCGCACATCGATATCTGTTACTGTTTCGGAGTTACGGGGTGTTTTTCAAAAATGTGCATTTTTAACAAATCGTTGTAACTTTTTTGCTATGGAAAATTTTGTATTTTTGTAAAAACATTTTTGGAGCACCTTTTTACGTAGAATTTAATGGTTTAAGTATATTTTTTTTAAAATTAATAATTTAAGAGTTATCAACAGAAAAATTTATTTTTTATTTGGGACACCCTGTAGAATTTTAATTAGCTGGAAAGAACTTAAACTTACCTTTCCAAAAATATAGCACACTTGATATTTTGTTATAGTCCCCTTCCAAATGCAGAATTTTTAAAAGTTTGGCACTTTTGACTAGTAGGCTTGGGACCCCTTATTGATGATCTGCCACTAATGGAACTCGAAAACATATTTTTCCAACAAGACGAGGCACCGCCTCAGATTGCTGAAATTATTAGCAAATTTTTAACTAATAATCTTTAACCTAACCAATTTCGAGAGTAATTGAATAACTAACCAAGATCCCAGCCGTTGGCCGTCGATGCCGCCGGACTTAGAGCCTATGGATTTTTATCTTAGCGGTTCTTATTTTTAAATTGCCTGTATATTCTAGACAAGAATTAGAAGTACTTAGCGGTTATGCGGGGGTATCTTTCACCCCCACTGAGTTAATGAATTCTACGAGAAATGTTCAAAAACGGTCCCGTCTTTCATGTCCCGTCAAATCTCATGTTTTGGTTTGCTATTTATTTTGATTCTTATTAGATATAGATATTTGATAGGTGCCCGGTGGCGTAGAGGTATAGGCTCTCGTCTACCAATCTCAAGGTAGTGGGTTCAAATCCCACACCCGGCATTTCATCAGCCGACTATTTTTATTAAAATAAAAATAGTTTGGGTACCTAGGTCGACTCAGCCTTAAATGAGTACTTGGGATTCACAATCCTGAGGTAATAATAGGCGGTTGAAGCGTAGTGCTAGCCACATTACCTTCCTTGCATACCGAACGGCTCTAGCATGGCAAGCTGTACCTTGCTACTCCCAAGGCGTTAAACGCTATATACGGGAGCTTTTTTTTTTAAATCACCTTTCAGGGTTCTTGGAGAGATAGCCGGGTTATTAACCAAGGCAGTCTCTAGTTCGCGTAAAGGAACGATCTGACTATGCGTACAGTTCCCAGAATTACAGCTTTTTGAGCGCTGGATAAAACATTTGGCGATAGTCCCAAATCTTCCAGTATGTCGCACAGTTTGATGTATTAAGCCATTGACGGATATCACTAAGAGGTAAGATTTTTGTTTGTTTAATTTGTATAACTGTCCTGAAGTTCATATGCCAGTTCTTTCAATATCTTCTTCGTATTTTTTTTGTTTCTTTTCTAGATATGCTTTTAAAGACGTTTTCGTCTAATGGTGTTATAAAATATCTATTATTGTGGCTTCCTCCTCTTTCTTCTTAAAAGCACCATATCAGGGCGATTATGCTGGACAGATCGGTCTGTAATAATTGTGATGTTCCAGTATAATTTATATTCAGCATTCTCCAGAATATCCTTTGGGTTATACCTGTACCATTCTATTCCTTCCTCCATTAGCCCAGTCCTAAGTGCTATAGCTTGATGGTATTGTTGCGGACCCGTGTGGACTCGACCTAACCTAACTATATGTCCCGCCCTCAGATGACCTTAACATCGCATTAAAGAATAGACACAGTAATGATTCATTCGTTCGAGAAAAATCGAGTCCCACTGGAATGGACTAGTACATACGAGAACATTCGAAAACCTTCTCTACGCACCTAACGATCTATGGACTATTCTAGAGTTCTTTACCTGTCGGTATAAAGCCGGCTGTGACTGAGGGGGCGGTTATAAATATACCAGTGCAGTTGACGCGCTAAAATTCAAAATAAATTCTTAGTTATAAATCGTTTGTAAATAGTTCTATAAGTCTTTTATCGTTATTGTTTTGTTAATTAGTGTTAAATAAATAGTGTTTAAATAAATTGTGACTTTCATCACACGGAACCGACGAAAAACGTAACAGTATATTTTCCCATTTCATCATGGCGTGCCAGCTACTGCCTTGGAGCTAAATAGAACTTACCCCTGCTGTTATATATTTGGATGCTCTCAGCTGTACGCTTGCATTTCTAAGATCACTTTCAACTCTCTCCTTCAAAGACATATTTCCTATAGTTCAGTGTCGGGACAACTTGATCTTCTATTGCCAGTATACTTCCTTCGGTTTCTGGGAACAGGTAACCCTTTTAGGTAAGTATTTGAATCAACATACTAGTTGTGGTATTTTTTAAATTTGCTGTATACCTGCCATGGAGAGTTTACTGGCCCCACTCTTCTTCCATTTTCCGTCAACTTCGTACAGTTGGGCTGTTGGGGGTTCATCAAGTCAAGAGGGAATAGTTTTGGTCATATCTCGGTACGGTGAAGCGGTGAGTTGTTACTCAAAGAAGTAGTTCCTCAGTTTCTGAACTTGTGTATTGTGGCAATTTTTCTACATTTAGAAGGCCTCTTCCGCCTCTTGACCTTGGTATATACACGCGGTTCACACTGGACTTTGAATTTAATTGGTATCGATATTTTGTTAACGAAGTCTTGATTTTTGTCAATGCCCTCAGGTCTGTTAGGGTCCATTTAAAACACCAAATGGTACACAATAGGTATAGCCCAGGTGTTTTAGTGCCGTAAATAAATTCTTTGATGTGAGTTTAGATGCCAATATGATTCTGACACGTCTTATCAGTTCGTTCTTAAACTGTTCCTTGGTTTCCTGGCTGATACCCAGTGATTGGTGAAAACCGAGATATTTATACCCTTCCTCCTGTTTTATTGCTTCGAATGTTGTTCCATCCATCAGTACGGTTCTCAGCTCGTGGTTTTACCACTCCCTTTTTTACATGCATTACTGAACATTTTCTAGTCCCATTTCCATCTTGATTGCCGAGCTGAAGGATTTGACAACTTCTAGCTGGCTTTGTAGTTTCGGGATTGGGTGCATACAACTTTAAGTCATCCATATAAAATAAATGACTGATCTTAGCATTAGATTGTTTGTTAAAGCATATATCCCATCTCACTTTGTTTAATAAGTAGCTAAGAGGTTCCATGATAGACAGAACCATATGGGACTTAGAGGTTTCCCTGAAAAATGCCACATTTATTCTTATTTCTTCCGTGTTGTAAGATTTTGTTCCCGCCTGTACGTATAGTGTTGTTCTCAGTGGTACATTAGTTGATGTAGGCACATTTTGACTGCCTGATTAATTTTATATATATCCTGTACCTTCGGCCATGAGTGTGGCACTACCAAAGGCCTTTTATAGTCAATCCACGCTATTGAGTTGTTTCGTTTCCGTCGTGCCTGCTCTCCAGTTATAACGTCTATTGCCAGTAGTTCTTTGCAACCTCTAGCATTCTTCTTGCATCCCATTCTGCTCATACGCCAGTAAATTATTTTGTTTTATATGTTGGGTAATGGATCGTGCCAGTATTGTCGTAAATATTTTTTGTAGACTGTCGGTAACCAAGTAATCGGTCTATATTTCTGTGGATCTGGGTTGACTTCTCCTTTCCGGAATCATGATTGTGTGTCCTTTGGTAAGTATGCAGGAAAAAGTTCCGGCTTGTGTAGCGCGTCTTGCAGTTGTTGCCAATGTTTCAGGGGAGCATGTAAAGTTTTTCCACCAGTAATTATGTATCTTATCTATACCGTGTGCTTTCCAGTTACCCGCACCTCGAATTACTTCTTTTATATCATTGGTAGTGATATGTACAGGTGGCATCGTCCCAATTGGTTTGATTTATATTTCCGTAATCAGGGTGCATTTTCGTTGCGAGGTATCTCTCTCCCACACGCCCCTCAAAAGCCAATCATATCCTTTTGTTCAGGCCAATGTATTATGTGATAAGTTATCAAGAGTTGGGTATGATTTTGTTGAAGTGATAAAATAGTTTTTGATTTGGCCAGAAAATTGTTTGTTCTGTTTTATATCTTTTAACCCTTTCATTATATTGACGTATTCGTTTACCTAATGCTTTTATTTTTTGTTTCCAGGTTGTCGAAGTAAAATAAGTTTCTGTTTAAATCTGGGGAATTAGGTTTTTAATCGATGAAGCCGCGCTATGAATATCACTGATTTTTTAAGTTTCTCAGATGACTGTGTTTGTTCAAGGTAAGTATGTATTTGTCCAATATATTTTCGTAGTTTATCTATTTTGTTATTTAGTCTTTTCGCCATAGGGCTCCATGTTTTCTCTTCTCTTTGTTCTTTCTTATTTTTTGTTACAGGTAGTCTGCAGATTCAACATCTCACATACAGTTATGGCTCCAGCGTATGCAGCCGTGTTTGGTATCGTATAAAGATAATGATGATTTGATCAACGAATTCAATGCAGTATTATTAACAGCAGTTACCGTGTGTAGTGTATTTCTGGTATACTGGAGTCTTGGTAGTGGTCGAAGATGCACAGGTATGCCCTTATAGAGTACGATATTCGTTTGGACATTGTTTATGATCTTATTTGTCTCTTCATTTGGTAGTGTTTCAATTATTTTGTCTCAGGTAAGCCTTCTGGTCAATCTTCTCGGAGTGTATTTGTTCAGTGCAAGACTCTCCTTTTCTACGTCCATATCCTTTTTGCAGCGACGCGTCTGTTCCTTTATTCTGTCAATTCCGGCATCCGTAAGCTTTTTCGCTCGTATTAGCCACCCTAACTCTGTCTGATATCTTCTGCCGTTGTTGATCTATCGGTCTAATACTGTTCCATACATTTATCAGTCTCTCTCTGTAGATTTTTGATACATTGGGGTGTCATCGTTTTCCTTTAGTGCAGTGTAGTGTGCGCGCATAATATCAATATTATCTTTTTTACTCCAGCGCTCACGTCTCCTCTGCGTTTCTGGATTACCAGTGGGGTTGACATTGCGTTGGCCCAAACTGTTCTCCGGTTCCCTAATCATATCCGGGCTCTCATACCGAACGGCTCTAGCATGGCAAGCTGTACCTTGCTACTCCCAAGGCGTTAAACGCTATATACGGGAGCTATTATTATTATTATTAGATATAGTTTAAATATGTTGATGATGTTAAATATAGTTTAAATTGTTATAAAATTCTGCATATCTCATTGCAAATATTATTTATTTACGTTTTAATTCCTGCTCACAGTTAGATTTTTTTTGCCTTACAGCCGGCGCCGCGCCGTTCAAAGCCTACCTATTCAAAGTGGGCGAGTTTTTAAAAACTCTATATCTCGAAGAGGAATCGAGCAAAATATCAAGTGTGCTATATTTTTTGAAAGGTAATTTTAAATTATTTTCAATAAATTAAAAATATACAGGGTGTCGTATATAAAAAATCAAATTTTTTGTTGGTAATTAAAAAAAAATTAAATTAATTTTAACAAAATTATACTTAAACCATTAAATTCTACGTAAAAAGGTGCTTTGAAAATGTTTTCACAAAAATACAAAATTTTCCATATCAAAAAAGTTACAGCGATTTGTTAAAAATGCACATTTTTGAAAAACAGCCCATAACTCCGAAATGGTAATAGATATCGATATATCGATATTCGGTTTTCACCATCATGTTTTTGATAAAAATTGAGATCCAGACACCGATATTAGTTTTCCTCTAGCTCCTTCAGAAAAGGGCTTTTCCCTTTAAAAGCGTCCAATTTGACCCACCCTGTACAGTGTGTGTCAGAACTAAGATCCATACCAAACTTATATTTTTTCTTATGGAACACCCGGTATTTTATTTCATTTTTGGATTCTTGGACATAAAATAAGGCATTTATTATAAGGGTTTAATATGTATAAAAGCTTTGGTTTTCAAGATATTTAAATATGCATGCTATAATAAAAAAGTTTGTCAACACATTGAACATTACTTTTCAGAATTAATTCTTGTGCTGACTTTCAAGCCAGAGAAATACACTTTACTAAAAAGATATATTGCTCTCTTAAATGTATACAGGGGTATCAAAAATTGCTGGTCTATTTTAAATATTTATTTTACATAAAAACTTCGTTATTTCGAATACAATACTATGTATTTTTTAAATAAATCGAAGCAAATTTATATGCTCTTTCAAACTATATTAAGGTTTCTATACCTATCTGGCTCAGATTTTGAATAAAAAGCGACTTTTCAATAAAATTGTAATCAAAATGGCTGGTGTCGCCATGGTGACACTTAGTAGCTATTTTCAAAATCGACATTAGTTTATGGACTTTATTTAAATTTATAACAGGTTATTTTTATTTAATTTACCTACAATAAAGTTAATTAGTAAGTATTTATTATTTTATCTAGAAAAATGAAGCAGTATCTGCTGACGGAAGGAATGGATATGTTACTAGTGATTTTATTTTGTGAGAACAATTGTATTGCTTGTTGGCCTGAAAAGGTTATGCTCAAAGATGTCCAAATAGGAATTTTCTTCACAACTACTTTTTCTATTTCGCAGAGCTGATAGTGTGGTATATGAAAAACCTATTAGGCAGAAACCTGTCGTTGGAAGTGAAGAAAATGAATTTGCCTTAATTGGTTCTTTTACAGAAAATCCAATATATCTACAAGTCATCGTAATATAAATCAAAAAGAACTACTTCTTTATTTTTCTTGATAAAATAATAAATGCTGCTAATAAGCAGGTAAATTAAATAAAAAATAAACTGTTATAAATTTAAATTAGGTCACAAACTAATGTCGATTTTGAAAATTACTAATAATCACTAGCAAATTGCCATGGCGACACCAGCCATCTTGATTGCCATTTTATTGAAAATCGCTTTTTATTCAAATAATGGGGGAAACCCTAATATAGTTTGAAAGGGCATCTGAATTTGATACCCCTGTATACATTTAAAGAAGCAATAAAATTTCTTAGTAAAGTTTATTTCTCTGGCTTCCAAGTCAGCACATGAATTAATTCTGAAAAGCAATGTACAGAGTGTTGACAATCTTTGTTATTATAGCATGCTTATTTAAATATCTTTAAATATCTCAAAAACCAAAGCATTTAAACATATTAAACCCTTATAATAAATGTCTCATTTTATGTTCAAAAATCCAAAAATGTAATAAAATACCGGGTGTTCCATAAGAAAAAATATAACTTTGGTATGGATCTTAGTTCTGACACACCCTGTACATTTCAAAATAATTTTAAATTATGCACGTTTTCTTCCCACATATACCCATAAAATATTTTGTTTCTACATCTTTTCGTTTTCGTATAATCAACCGTATAATCAACCAAGGCGAATGAGGTGCACCACCCTCTATTTGTGGATTTTGTGAGGTATACGTGTTGAGTAAATTAACAAAAAAAAATATTACAGTCATAGGTTAACAGAATTGAAGTGATTTTACAGGAAAAATTATATAAATATAGAGTATGATATTTTGGGGAAGTTTTATTTGAAAATATTTGAAATTTAGGAATGGTGTTATTTTTGATCGCTTATATATTTGAGACGGTTCATCTGAGGAACTTTGACCTTTCTGATGACAACCAAAAAAATGGCGTATAACATCACAAATTCTGCTGCAGCTACTAGTCATTGTGCGCGTTCAGGGAACACAGCGGCTGACCGACCGCTGAGTATTTTGCTCAGCGGCTGACTGTTTTTGTGTGTAAAAATAGACCGTTTAGGGAACCGCTTTACTTAGCCACTGATGGTATTATTCAAACAACAACAATATTATCCAATCAAAAACGAATGCTTTGAACTTAATGAAATGTGTTTATTTTTAAATAGGCGGTTCATGTCAAACGTTAATTAATTTAAAATTTACGAAGGTTATTTTCAAATATCATTATAGTAATAATGTAAAATTCCATATTTTCGTCAACTAGATTATTAGCGCATAATAGATTTTATCCGCCTACATAGCTTGATGTGACAGGAAACATTTTTGGGTTAAGTCAGATCCGGAAAAAAAAATCTTCAAAAATTATACGCGGTAACGTTTTTTTTACAAGAGACAAAAAAAAGTAGTAAATATAATATAATAGACCATTTTACAAAAAAAAAACGGTTGTCGGTGAAGTTGGAAAATATTTATACTGAAATTTAGGCTAGAAGCGGGGGTAGTTTTGTTTCCCCCTTTTCCCGTTATTTTCCCCTTTTGTTACTCTTCCCGTACTTTTTCTTGCTTTTTGTGAACGTCATATATATTAAAGTGCTTAGCAAAACATAGCCACCAATCTCAGTCAAATTGGAAGATCCGTTCTTAAAATAACTTAAAAAATGTGTTTATTTAAGTTTGATGCCCTCTAACGGACGAACGAAGCACTTTTGTAAAGGTAAATTTTGCCCAATGAACTTATTTTGATTCCAAAAATACACAGTAGTTATGGAATGTCCACGGAATATTAGAATACCCTGTATATGAATATTAATAATAATTATATTGTTATTACTTGCAATTTAAGAAAAATTGAAAAATCTACGTTGAATGTGAATTTCGTTTATCGGTGGCCATATTACCGAGGCATATTCTAATTGCGATCGTACCAGGCAATTCTACAGAGTGGTGAGGCGAGATATATTTTGAAAGTTCTTATTAGTACGACAGATAAATCCTAATAGTGATGGGTTGTTATTTAACTATATGTTATTTTATAACAATTATTTAGAAATAACATAACGCAACCGTTACTGCTTCTAAAAAATAACAGATATAAAATAACGACACGTAGAGATCGGCCGCTCGTGAAACGAAAAACGAAGTCGGCGCTCTGCACCGCCACGAAATTCTATGCTACTCAAAGCAATTCCAAAAAACAACTAGTATGGATGGAAAACATGTTATTTCGTGAACCATCGATACAGGCGGCGAGACAACAGACAACGGAGTGGGGAATGCGCTACGGCGAACGTAGCTGCTTTGGTCGATGCCGTCGACGGTCGTATTGGGCTTACAACAGCTTAAAAATAATAGGATATAAACGGAGCAGGTTTTTTGAAACAGTTGCGGGCATAATGCCTGGCGGTCGAGATAACAGGAGTGGGAAAGGAACGTTGCTGCATCGGTCGATTGTCGATGGAGGCTCGCAGCGGGTTGGAGAAGCAGTCATTTTAGATACGTTGTTTTTCAACCTGTTAGGAGCATAACGGGCGGAGGTCGAGATATTATGGCGCTGTATGTTTCAGTACGTTATTAAGTTTCAATATTTAGGAATTTATTTATTCTGAAAAATTTTCAGAATAATATTAATATATAAGATTTTTTAAAAATGTATACAGGGTGTTTTGAAAAATCTGGTCATTGATTAATCACGATCCTGCTTAAAGCCCTTGACGTAAAAAGCTGATTTTTGGAAAACGGATTGACTTTAAGGTGTAGAGGTTCGATAAGAAGGGATTTTTCGAAACTCGAATTCTAAGGGGGTGAAACCACCCTCAAATATTAGAATATTTTTTATTTAAAAACCGGTGAGTTTTTCGGAAAAACTCTTAAACA
The DNA here is from genome assembly GCF_002938485.1 of Sitophilus oryzae. Classification (NCBI taxonomy): domain Eukaryota; kingdom Metazoa; phylum Arthropoda; class Insecta; order Coleoptera; family Curculionidae; genus Sitophilus; species Sitophilus oryzae. The sequence goes on along the minus strand of NW_022146952.1, from coordinate 872,008 downwards.
CGTATATTTTATTTCGTTGTTTTACATATTTTAAGATTTTTTAAAAATATATACAGTGTGTTTCATAAAATATGATCATCGAGTAATCACGATTCTGCTTAAACTGCTTGACGTTTAAAGCTGATTTTTGGCAAACGGATTGACTGTGGGGTTGAGGTTCGATAAGGAGGGGTTTCTCGAATCTCAAATTCCAAGAGGGTGAAAACGCCCCTCAAATATTACAATATTTGTTATTTAAAAAACGATTAGTCTTTCGGGAAAACGCTTGGACACGCATAATTTATTTTGTTTTTTTACATATTTTGAAATTTTTTAAAAAATCATACAGGGTGTTCCAAAAAGTTGAGTAATTGATTAACCACGATTTTGCTTAAACTGCTCGACGTTTAAAGCTTATTTTTGGCAAATGTGAGAAAATTTTATCCAGTTTGTATGTTAATAGAAATTCTTGCTTTGCTTTATCATCACCATTACAAATTATTAATTCGACGCGAACAAAGTCGCGGGTACACGCTAGTTTAAGTGTAAAATTAATTCGAACTCTAGTGTGTAGTTGGTTTACTTATGAAGAATATACTACACATTTTCTTATATTGCTATTTTTTGACCGCAAATGGTAAAATTATTACTAAGAGCTTCTCACCCGTCGAGTGAGATGCACCCTGTATACTGCTACGCAATTCAGAATCTACGCGGATCGAGGGGCAAGGCGTAGGTAAATCGGAATGTATACGTATAGACGAGTGGCGGAATTTTGTCTTTTTTATATCGCAATTTGTAAACAGCGCTTATTTGTAAACAACCACCGTTTTTAGAGACGTATTTTAGATAACAATCGATATTTAGAAATGTTTTGACACCCTGGAAATACTACCACCGAGCATGTCATTGTTGCAACTTGCAACTGCGTTAATACGCCTGGCGGTGACCGCCTCATACTCTTTCAGATATTTAGCAATAAAATAAAGAAACCTGTTATTTATAAGCTGTTATTTTAAGCTGTTTTTATAAATAACTATAACAGTTTTAACTGTTATCTAAAAATAACAGTTTTGCCCATCACTAAATCCTAAGGCTTTGGTTGCTGATTTACATACTTCATTAATATGATACTGGATATTTAATCGTTTATCAATGGTACCACCAAGTAATGTGAACTTACCAATGTAAACACCAAGATCCTTTACAGCTTCACAATATTTAAGGGAGTTGAGGTTGGATGTAACATACAGTACAAGTGTTTATACCACTGTGTAATTCCAAGCCCACGTATATAATTATATAGAAACCTCTCTTATATTGGAAATTGGGTTTTACAACTGTGTGTATAATATATATGTAATTGATATTTAATAGTTTAAATATATTTAATAAATTTTATACCGCCCAAGTGTCTTCCTTAAGAAATATAATTTTGGATTGCAACGTACATTCCAGATTACCCCATGTCATAGTTATCTTTATAAAATATGTAGAACTTAAATATACGAATCGTTTGCAAGATATTTTTATCTTCAATTCGTTAAGGTTTACGTACAATTGCCCACCCTATATTGGATGTATTGAGTTATTTTAGATATTTGACGAGAAAAAAGTACAAATTAACCATTTGAAGTACACTTGCGTGGAATTGCACTGATAAATACGGTTGGAACATTTGCCGTAACAACAGTAAAACATAAGCCTAGTTCGCTATAAAACAGCAAATCACTATACGTTAAATACTAGATGTGCGTCTAGATAACTACATTAGCACCATCACCAGATGGTTAAATCCGTTGAGTTGTAGTATACTCACCGGCATGGGCACCTTAAAATTTCGATAAAATTTAATATATTTTGTTCTGGTGGACCAATTTTCATAATTTTATAAGTAACGTGTATCTAAATTATTTTACTTTTTTGTATTTCTTTCTAAATTTAAAATGATAGTTCCCATCTGTCAATTATACGAGGGAAAACAAAATGATGATATTTTGGTGAAAGTTGAAACACCCTGTATTGATAACACCCTGTGGAATATGTTAAGACAGCAAGAGATTTAAAAATCATCATTTTCGATATTCGCTTTTAAAGCAGGCACTTTTTTTCATAATTTTTACATTAAAACCAGCCTTTGCTTTTGGTCCTAGTCTGTTGACTCTGTTGACCTAGTAAGTTGTGGTCTCGAAGCACGGCTTCTTTACATAAGATTCTCTTCGTTTCATATTCTTCTTACAGTCAGTTCACTTACATGTACGTTCCTTAGGTGCTTCTTTTTCTTAAGGTACCGTGTAGATTCCTGCGTAGGCGTTCAACTTTTTCTTCATCGTCAAATGGTTCTATTAATTGTAGCGACTTGGAATGCTTGGACACTTGTATGCCTGTCCAATGACGAATATTTCTCAGCGAGAATAGCTAGCTTCGGCCTATTACCCTTTTGCCTCCCTCGATTTTACTCTGAAGAATTAGACGCTGAAAGTGATAGCGTTTTCCACGTAGTATGTGTCTCTCTACTTGGATTATATTATCGATTATATGTTTGTCAAAATTCTTTAAATCTTGCACGGAGAAAACAAGGTTTTTTATGAGGGTTGGGAGTTTTTGCAGCCAAGTAGTCAGCTCTGTCATTGGAATTTCTATGTGACTCGGAAGCCAAAGGAAAGTGACGCTGTAGTGGTTGATATTGGCCTTCCGTAGAAGCATTTTGATTGCCATAACTAGTGGATGGTTGGAGTAGAAAGAGGAGATACTTAAAATGGAACTCAATGAATCGGTAGCCAACTTGTCTCGAGAAAGCGACTGCACCGTACTTTGTGCCCACCTAAATCTGTTAGCGACATAATTTTGATCTCTATCATATTCAGTTAAAGCAACTACGGCGGATACTTCTGGACTTAACCATCTCTGCTAGAGTAACTGCCCAAAAGCCAGCAGACAATAATTGTTCTGTCCAGTAAATTATTAATTTAAATAATTTAGGAAGAATCAAACAAACACGATGTTGCTCTGAACGTTGTTTATTCTACACTGTACAACTGTAAGAAATATTTAACATTCCTATACCTAAATACAAAAAACATAAAAGTTTATTTGGCTATAATTCAAATATATAACACATCTCTTCCCCCAAAACAAAGACATTCTAAAAAACATTACTAACTAATCCACGAAACAACCAAATTCATACTATAAGTCTATCTGGAGCTTTAAGTTTACTTCGACGTCTTAACGTACGATCACTCTTCTCCGACTCCGAAAAACCCAATTCAACCTCACCACCATCAACCTCCTCACAATCACGTTCTATCGGTTTAACATTTGCACTATCAGTTAATGTTGTAGAATTTACATTTAATGTTTCAATATACACAAATTATAATTTCTTTTCAACTGATTCACATGACGTTTCCGTGTATCACCACTTTCAGTTTTTACTACATAATTTCTAGAACCTAAAACCTTCATAATCTTTCCCATACACCATTTAGGAAATCTATCTCCATAATCCTTTATCCAAACTGGATCATTTACTTTAAAATTTTCATTTCTTTTACTTGAATAATATTTTGATTTATTGTTTTTTTTTATTTCGCACTATATCTGAAGTAGAAGGTAAAAGAAGATCAAGTTTTGTCCTAATTTTTCTATTTAATAATATTTTAGCAGGTGATTCATTTGTTGTAGAATGAGGTGTGTTCCGATGTTGGGACAAAAATCGGTTAAGAGTTAAATGTAAATCAAAATTCGGATTTTGAAACTTAGCTTTTAAAATTGAATTTTTCACTATTCAGGATTATACGGTGCGCCTGACAAATGACGTATGCCAGCAGATTTTAAAAATAATTGAAATTGTTCCGATCTAAATGTTGGACCATTGTCGGTACAAACTTCTATAGGTAATCCAAAACGAGCAAATAATTCCCTAAAAACTTTTATAGTAGTTGTAGCTGTTATATTATTTACTTGTTGTTGGATTTGGAGCGTTTATACAACAAGTTTTTAACAACAATTTATACAACGTATAATTCAATGTCCTTATCCATATTAGGCCACCACACGTAAGATCGTGCTAATGATTTCATTTTTACTATACCCATATGACTACTGTGTAATTCCTTCAAAATATTTAACTGAAACTTTAGGTATTATCAATCTATAACCCCACATGATACATCCCTGTTCAATTGTCATTTCATTTTTCCTTACAAAAAATGGTTTAAATTCTTCTGAAGGACTTTTTAAAGGAAAACCCTGGTGTCAATCTGAAAATTAATAAGAATATTTTAAAATAATAATTTTACATAACTAGGTTTAACATTTCCATTACTATCTATATCAGTATTGTCGAAATATTGTAATAAATTTATATCTTTTAACATAAAAATTGATTCTGAATCGCTATTATGAGTTTTATCCTCATATTCTTCGCATAAAAAATTACTTTTATGTAAACTCTTACACTGCGGTGCTAAATGTCCCTTTTCTCCGCATTTAAAACATTTTGTTTTTATAAGCACAGTTTTTTGAAAAATGGTTAGTTCTACCACAAACGAAACACTTACTTGTGGACGGTTGATTTCTTTTTTTATTAAAATCACTCTCACCTCTTCTTTGATGAGAAAATGAATTACTTGTTGGGGTAGTTTTCTTAGAAACCGCACTTTCCTTCCTAGGTGTCGACTTCTGATTTTGCTGATAAAAATTTAGTGGCTCCGTCTTGATGGAAACCAGCCCTAATTTTTCTCGAACTTCATGCTCCCTCAAGACACATTCCTTGGATAAAGCAAGCTTAACCATCTTCTTGAAATCTGCTTTTGAAGCATCCTCTTTAAACAGTTGATCCATGATTTTGGTATCGTTTATTCCCACCACGAAAATGTCACGCATCACTATATCTAATTCTTGTTGAAAACCAAAATTTTTAGCCATACTCTTGACACGAGCTTCCCAGTCTGCGACACTTTCATTCACTTTACGTTTACTATTGTAAAATTTTAGTCTCTAAGCGAAATATGACTTAACCGGTGATAAATTTACTATCAACAGTTTTATTAAACTTTCGAAATCCAGTTCCTCTGGCAATCTAGGTACACATAAATTCCGAACAAGTACATAGACATCAGAAAGGGTATTTAAAAAAATCGCCCTCATTCGGTCCTTGTCCGTAATTTTATTCACGATAAAAAACTGCGAAACTCGTTTTAAACACCGTTATATTTGAAGAATTATGGTCAAATGTCTGTAAAGAACCAAGAATTCCTATTACTTCGGCTTATACTAGTATATAAAAATATTCGATAAAATAATTACTTATACTAGTATATAAAAATATTCGATACAAAAATATCCTCGTCGACAAATGTTCTGTCCAGTAAATTATTAATTTAAATAATTTAGGAAGAGTCCAACAAACACGATGTTGCTCTGAACGTTGTTTATTCTACACTGTACAACTATAAGAAATATTTAACATTCCTATACCTAAATACAAAAAACATAAAATTTTATTTGGCTATAATTCAAATATATAACAATAATAATATGATTTTTCAATAACAGTGACATTACGTAAATCATAAACACTATTTCATAGATCTGTTGACTGCGACCAAAAACAAAGGCACGGTTTTAATGTAAAAATTACAAAATAAAAAAAAATATATCTTCTACAAAAATAAAGCTATTGAGATGAACAAAAAAAACAGACTATCGAGAAAGGACGTAATTCAATGATAAAATTATTTTTAATTTCCTTGCTGTCTTAACATATTCCACAAGGCGCCACACACAATGTCATTTTCACCCAGTACAGTACGTCTGTCCGTTCTGTAGCTACGGGGTATCCGTGAGAGGGGAAACGATATTCTCTCGATGTTTTTCGTAAAAAAACAGACGACGCGTCCCATCAATAAAAATTCAACAAATTTGTCAGTAGCCAATAAAATGAGTGGGCGGAGCGATTTGCGGTGACGCACTCGTCAAATCGACGTATAAAATATATTGCTGTTTATTTAAATGTTTTTTGTCCGCATTCCTTTCATAGACACAGATCCAGCAGATGTACTGTATACAGCCATTTGAAAATTAATTTATCATTATGGACAACATAGCTACAGACATGTAGTACAATTAAATAACATCAAGATAATAACTTTGAACTGTTTTGAATGTAGATAAAATATATTTTAACACACTATTTTGAGTTTATTTTTTTTATAATTTTGTTTTCAAAATGTGTTTTGGTAATGAGTTCCACGGAGTTCCGCTTTGTTTATTAAAATAAAAATCACGAATGGATGTTGATACAGGTATAAAAAAATCAGCTTTCCCAAATCTGCCCTTTTTTTAAATAGTCCTTTATTTGCAGGGAGTCGCACTGATTTCTATACCAGTCCTGTAACATCAAGAAATGATTTTTTTAGTTTTAAGAAGACATATATCCTAAATTATGGATTTCTTAATTTATTAATCTCTGTTTTTCATATATTATTGACAATAGAAAAAAATCAAATGGTTGTGCTGGGTGTAAATGACAATCTTTTGCGTTCCACAAAAGTTGCGAACTGTACCAATTTTCGGTAACGCTTGCACTGCTCTAGTTGAAAGGAAAAATTTATAATATTTAAAATTAGCCCTACATATGTATTAAGAAAAACAATGTGTTGTGGAAAATTTTAAGCGGTGCGTTTTTCGTACCGGTGAGTGTAGTTTTATTCATTTGCTGATTATGATTTTTTTGCTACAAGGATAGCGAAACACGCGTCCATTTTTTAAAGAAAAATGTTTTGGTATATGCTTGTGAAGTAGTGTTTTATTTTTCAATTACATTAATATAAATCAATCTAAAATTAAAAATAAAAATAAATATTCGAACAAAATTACCATAGAGAATCGCGTATTTCGAATAGTAGAATGGAAGAGTTCTTTGAAGAAAAATTGTGATTTAAATAAAATATTCTAATTGCAAATTGTCAATGTTACCCTCCATTTTCTCGTTTCGCTTTGAAAATGTTTCAAATATTTTATTAGGGAGATGCCAATATAGACCTCATAATGGTCGATCAAGAGAGATTTACGGAAGAGCCGAAAAAAATAATTCAGAATCCAGCGGGTTAAATTTGACTAAATTTGTGTTTAAGGAAAAAACAAAGTTTGCCATTTCCATAAGTAAAGAGACGTAAAGTTGTAAAACGCAATTGCCAATATAAGAGAGGTTTCGACATCCATCTTGGTTTTATTAAAGTTCGGTAGCGTCGAGTTGTAATACGGGGGAAGAAATTTATCATAGGTACTTTCAAAGCTTTGACAGATTTATATGTTACGGAGAATTTTTTCCTGTTTTTATAATTATCGCATATATTTGTATCTACTATTTATGGTTTTACATATCAATATTACTACACTGAGAGAAAAAAGTTAAATAAAAAAAATGCTAATGAATCAAATAAAATCAAACATATTTTGACCTCATTAATGGTAATAATTGAATTAATAAGACATCTATTGATTTTATGCATATACTCGTACATATAAAATATACATGAGCATTGTCATTGTTGTGGTATATCAGATTTAGAATAAAAATGCTGCCTATTTGATTTAAAGAAATATATATTTGTTTATTAGTGTTTCCTTTTGTTTTTCATATACATTCCTTTTATTTCAAGCCTTTCTCTTTATATTTTGAAGTGCAATGCTTAATGATTTATTAATATGTCACTTTGTTTAAAACTTGAGTCGATTTTAATCGAATAGGATCAGTACTAACAATTTAAATGAAATAAATATCAAATTTATGAGTAAAATAACTTTATTTCGGAATTAATCTTTTGGTGATAAGTAGGTAGATACAATTTTATTGCATGTCTTCCAAAATAAAAAATAATAGATACAACGGTATCCCGGTGAATTTTGTACAGTAACGAATGGTTTTTGTAATGTCCTGGAATTGATCTGCCGTTATTAGATTCCTTCAAAAGTCACAGTCTTCGGTCCATCTTAAAACTGGAGTTAACCTGAAACGTACAATTTTTCTATACAGAGTATAGAGGATTTGCAGGTTTTCAAAACCGTATAATTTTAAAAACAGTATTTTTTAGGTTACCAACGCCACTATAGATGAGAAAACCGCGCTATGTTAAATTTAATAGAATTATTAGTAGAATATACTGGTAATGTTCAACAATATATTTCTTGTACCTTTTATATCGGTACGAGATGCAGTAAATTCCACTTTTTTAACACTTTTGCTAGCTTGACTTCGTATTTCTCTACCTCTGAATACTCATCATCTAGCGAAATATTACTTTGCAAATTTGAATTATTGAATTCGTCCTGCTAAATTCAAAATCACAATGCCCTCACAGTTGCGCCCCCTAGCGGTCGTTTTACAAACTTGAAAATAATTTCCAGCAATTTCTCATAGCCCCTTTAGTTATAAATATTTTTTTCCGTAAGCCCTACGGCTAATACTTTCCGAGATACAGCCGAGAGCTATTCTTAGTGGGACACCCGGTACAATGGTATTTATTGTGCATGACAGTTGTTAGTGACAAAAAGGAAAATTGTATCGTTTACAGGTAATGTGTTGTTTTAGTAGCAATATGGCAGAACCAAAGTTTTTCTTTAAAAGTGATGGAAATGATGCCGGGCCGAGGGCATTGTTATTTTGAATTTGAGAGCTATTCTTAGTGGGACATCCTGTACTATTCAAAATAATAAAACGCGACAAAAATCATATAATAATGTGTGGCCAATCGGGCTTATTCCGTCAATCTCGCCAAACACCATCTTTCATCGAATGGCTTTCTATTGGGGAGTATTAATCACGTGGCAAAAGCCTACCAGAAATGTATTTAAACTGTTAGCAGTTCTTATAGAAATAAAATACTCTCGCGCTTAAAATAAATTTATTATAAGGAGGCGACGTCTTATTGGAATAGACAAGCAACACTTTTCAAAAATAATAAGGCAATGCTTTAATTTTTATTATATATATAAAACAATATTATATTATCAGCAATCGCTTATGAAACAAATAATTAGGTAAATCAAATTCCATAGAACGAGTTAATTATTTTAACGTGATTTATTGTGCATTTTACAATGCATTTTTTTCTGAGTTTATTCTAAAAATCTTATACGCAAAAAATGCATTTTATGGAACAGATTTTATCAGAATATTATATAAAAATGTAGATTTTTCTGATTAACTCTTTAAACCCATATAATAAAACAAAAAGCCATTTGTCAGCGGATGAGAAGTAAATAAATAATATAAATTAAACCTGTATTGTTTCCTTAAATATTTTATAACAGGTGTATTCAATGACATTATATGGTGCCATTTGGTGTGGTCTGTACAACAAGATAAAAAAAAACATAAACTGTTAATAAATAAACGTTTTCTTTAAATAGAAAATCATCCCATTTCCTACGATGTTTAATTTTGTTTAGATATTGTGACATTTAGCATTCTAATATTACAAATTAAGATGTTAATTTGCAATATTAGAATGCTAAGAAAAAAGATAAGGGTAAGTCAGATTAAGATATTATGCCAAAAAGACTAGGGCTCCGTATTCTTTAATTTGTCTGCATTCTTCCTCCCCGTCCCGACGTTTTAAAAACATAAATATAAAGTTGGATAAAAACTACGTTATTTTTTGTCATAATATGCAGGGTAATCCATTTTAAATACTGGGGAACAACCAACAACACGTTTTTTCTCACCCTAATACTAAACTCGATGCATGGTAACTTTGAAACGACTCAACTTTTAATAATTTAACTAACTGTTTTTAACAAAAAACTTTTATTACTTAATTAAATTTAACAAGACAAAATAAATATTAACTGCTCGAACACAGAGCTCTGATTAACTAGGAATACACTGAAAATAAAGCAAGTAAACATTAATATTAGATAAAAGAGAATTAAAGTCTTTCTCATATGGTTTCAATGAAGAATGGTTGCATAACACACAATATTGAAATCCGTTCGCCGTTTCGAACTAAGCGAAGAGCCTTTTATATGTAAAAAACTCCTAGCTTTTTATGCCATTTGTTAAAATTACTGTATCTATAAGGATAATAGGGATATCCCTGCCCTAATGGAAAGTATCATTTTAAGGCTGTTATTGAAATTTACACAATCCCAATTCGCTTTGGCATTAAAGTGTATGTAAGAGTATCAAAGTTCGGCCAAAAAGGTTTACCAATGTTTTTAAAAACAAACAAAATATAATATTTTCATTTAACCTTTCGAGGACTGTAATTTCTTCGGAAAGTATTTTAGGGCATATGTTCATAGGAACTTGTTTTTAATTTTACCTGTAGACTCACACACCCTAGTTAGATACACTATTTTTTGATATCCTGTATATATAATTTAATAGAATTAATTCTATTAATTTGTAGATATAATTTAATAGAATTTATATATATAATATTACAATGATTATACATTATTATATGATTAATATTAGTATATTAATCATATAATAATGTATATGATTAATATACATTATTAATCATTAAACACAAGTAGGTGGTCACTGAAACCTGCACATAACTGATCTGTCTATGATACGCCAATATTTTAAAAATAAATATCAAAAAAACCAGAGCAAAGAAAAAATTATAAATTAAAATGTTAAAAATTAAAACCAAACCAAACCAAATATTTTAACAAATTCATGTTAAACTTATTACATAATAATGATGTAGGAAACGACAAGAGGCAAAAAATCATTTAGATCACAAAAAGGTGTTATTATTTGATTTAGATTACATCGGAGATTTCAATAGCATTTTTTTTTGTTTTTATTGTCGACAATATAATATCGAAAACTTGTCTTCCCGTACTAATTTCCCAATCTTTAATTGTTTTCTTGTAAATAGTCCTTGATTTAAAGTTTTTAATAGCCTCAGGCAATAAATTATATATTTTTGGGGCTGAGTACGAACATCTGCGCTATAAAATCTGTTTCTCACACTTTCGTGTCTTTACAGAGCTTTTACTTTTAAATTAAATATCTTTATTATTTTTCTTATTTACATATTTGCCTGATGTCGCATACACCACTAATCTGCAAAAGATCATCGTTGCGAAATCGCAGAGGTTTGTCATAGATAATTTTCAAAATACATTTCTGTAATGTCTTCAAATTTCGCACATGACAGTTGGGTACTCCCCCCATCCCAATACACCATATGCATGTTGTCACTCTACTAATGCCTGGTACATCATTAGAAAATCTCAAATACTCCTAAATAGTTGTTCCTAAACATTTCAGACAGGTTGTGTCTCCGTTGCTTAATTCTCTAACACGAGTGGTCCGAAATGTGGAACTTTATCAATGTAGGTTGTAAAATGTAAAAGGTATTCCAATAAGAGGTTTCGGATGTTGATAACAAACAAAAAAAGTTTCATAACATACCAAAAAGTTAGTTATGGCAGTACTTAGCTGGACAGTGTACAATTAAACGTGGAACACAATAGCTGCCAAATGGCCACCGACTTCTATGGCAGCACACAATTCATTTGTTGAAATTTTCCATTACTGGTGCACATATTTTTGGAGTTACGTCACGAATTACTACTCGTCTAATTTATTTTTGCAATTGTTGAATGGTTTCGGATTGTTTTCTGTGTGTAGGCTCTGCTTTTCACATAGCCCCACAACAAATAATCTAGCGGAGTCAAGTCAAGCATCAAGAAGATGAAAATGAACAAGCTGTTATAGTAAACGGAGCATTATACTGAACGATGATTGTTTTTTATGGGATCAAGTAATGAACATGGGTATAGAGAATGTGTGGTTGAAAAACATTGAATTTATTGCGTATACAGTTTAGAGGAAGGCTTATCTCAAGGAATGGGGACGTAAATTGGCCAAGTAGGTCATGCGACTTGACGCCGCTAGATTATTTTTTGTGGGGCTATGTGAAAATCAAAGCTTACGAAAACAATCCCAAAACCTTTCAACAATTGAAAAAAGAAATTAGACTAGTAATTCCTGATATAACTCCAAAAATATGTGCAGCAGTAATGAAAGTTTTCAAAAAAAGAATTGTGTGCTGCTAGAAAAGCCGTGCTGGCCATTTGGCAGATATTGTGCCACGACACTGTCCAGCTACGTACTGCCATAAATACCTTTTAGGAATGTTATGAAACTTGTATCTTATTCGTTATCAACATCCGAAACCTCTTATTGGAATACCCTTTACATAAAATTATATTTCTTTAAAATAATTTACTATGAATTTGTCGAATTTAAACCAGTTGCGTATATTAGCAAGGTTTTTCTCGGTCATTCTTTTCAAAGTTAACATTTAACTACTATTATATAAAATAGCAGTATCATCTGCAAAACTGATAATTGATACGGATATAAACTGTCTATAGGTCTGTCTATATTAATACTATTAATATATACTAACTGTCTATATTAATACTTATTAAATAAGAAACTAGAAAATTAGAATATTGTACTATATTTCTCGATAATCAAAAATCTCTGTCAAAATCTGAATGTCAGTATAAAATTTATTACCTTAAATTTTTCTATTTTTAGTGCAAGTTAAAGGAAAAAATACAAAATAGTCAAAATCGGTGTTCGACTTTCGAAGCTCTAAACCGAGATCTAAACGCTCCGAAAACACTTACCTGCTTAATAAGAAATGGGTGAATTTAACCCACTGTCAGGTCGATCCGTATCGATCTGTATCCAGTTCATTTAACAAACTGAAAAGTTGGCACGCTTCAAATTGAATTAAACTCTAAAATTTAAAAGAACTTTGATTGTCTGGGAGACGTACATAATCTTCAATAAAGTAACATACAATTGAAAAAAAACCGGCGTTAATGACTGCTGCTGCTGGGGAATAACAATCGATGATAATTTTGGCAAGGTCAAGCCTTAAGCATCATTTACTTGGCCCCTTTATTTTTTAATAGCGCATAATGAGTAAAATATGAGCAAAAATGATTTTTAAATGGTGCAGTTTCAGGAGGCTAAAAATAAATAAAAATGTCAAAATTTCAATTTGGTTTCGGCATGAATTCATTTCGAAAAATATTTAAATATCATCTGACAGCTAAATGTTAATTAATAAACCTTTACTAGAAACCTTTTACTAAAAAGCCCTTGACTAAAAAACTAATAAACTTTTAATATGTAAACATTTAGTAATCAAAAATAACACTTCAAGTTATTACAGAATAACTAAATTTTTCATTTAATATCTACGTTAATTTGAAAAACAAGTAACTCTTTATTTGAAAACTTTTAGCAATAAAAATAAAAATGTTCACTTTTTGTTCATTTCTTTCTTTATAAATACATTTATAATGGAACATCACTAAACGAATTGAGCTTAAATGAAAAGAACTTAAATGGAAAGAAAAGTACAAAAAATAGATTTGAACAAAAAAATTACAGTGTTGTATGGAACAATTCAAATTCATTACTTTATATAAAAATCTTTAAATACCTAAATGTAGTAGAATAACTCATCTAACTAGGAATAAATTATAGTTTTTTCAAAATAATTTTTTTATGGTTTTATTCAAAAAATTACACGACTTTAAAAATACAGTCTCTTAGAAATCATACAAGTCAAATTATAACTAGAAAAATGCTGCGGGTTTTGATTTTTTGACGCTATTAGAAGCTGCCAGTGATATCGCGAGTACCTTTTGTGTCTATTTTAGAAAACAAACTCTCATTTGAAAATGTTAGTAATAAAGGCACGTCAAGCTTGATATTTGTTTTTCTTCTTTCCTATAAATCTGCATAAATAAATAATTATCAAACTCATTCAAATAAAAAAAGTTCGTTGATACATACAGAAAATATACTGTATGGAGCAAAAAAATAATAACATATTCGAAGGAATCCACATTAACAACAAATTAGATTAATATAAGAATTCAACGGCCGAAACAACATCTGAGATGCCTTGAGAATGATTTGCATAACAAATCGAAACTTCGGCAAATAAATGATTTAAAAACACCCAGAAATAATTTAGTTTTCAATAAAAAACTTATATCCCAGAAAATAACAATTGAAATATTGAATAAAGGTTTAAGAAAAAGAAAGATATCTATAGTAAAAATAATTAACAACAAATATACAAATAAGTGTATAAGTAACTAAATCGAATTTAGTAATAAAAATTATTAAATTTTGCCCAACAGTAGATGCATAAAATAATTAATATAGAAAATATAGAGAAACCAATGTATGTATCTCTTTATTGGAAAACTTGTAGTAGTATCTAAATAAAACAATCCACTTCATTATTTAGACTTTTCTTCCTTGATAAATCTACACAACGAAATGATTACCCCAAACTCATTGAGAAAACAAGGGTAGATATGAAAGAAAGACGACAGCATTGTATTTGACAGTTTCACCGTGGTCCTTGTGTTTATGCTGGAGGAAAACAGATACAAAACAAACATTCTTAATGAATTTCTTTACGAAAAGGAAATGTTATCGAAAAGCGGGAGTTACTGATGTAAGAAAAATGTTGATATAGCATTCAACAAGAGTGATGTGTAATGTGTTAATATTTTAAGAAAATTGGCTTAAAATAGATTTACAATACAAACGATCGAAAAATATACGTATATTCTCGTTTGTATATGTTACAGTGAAAGTCGGATATTCAGTGATTGTTAACATTCCATTTATTCACTAAGAAATGCTAGCAATTACGCATTGGACCAGTGAATGTGGTATTTTAAACAGATTTGTCGACTTTTTCTAGTAATTTCTAATAGTCACTCGTGAAAGTAACATTTTCTAAAGGTTGCCAGTATGCCAGTAAAAGTTATTGTATTTTACAGGGTGAGTATGGTGAGGAAGAATGTTGGTGGAAGTTAAAACAAATAAAACTTTTAAAAATATTGGATCACCGTAATATTCAAGCTGATCCACATATCTAACAACTACAATTTACTACTTTAGTATATTTATTAAAAGTGATAGAAAATAACGACATAACCTTCTAAATATTAAAATAGAAAATATAGTAACTATTTTAAAGCGTACAAAACAATTTAAAAAAAAACCTTCAAAACCTAAGATTGCTTATTGGTACAAGGTTTTTTTAATAAAATTCTTCATCGTGGACAAAATAAAGTATACCCGAATTTTCTTCAACGGGAATTATTCGTTTTTTCAAATCCGCTACTGCAAGCCTATCAAAACGTTTAGTAAATTCATAGTCACTAGGTTTGGTTTGGTATTGCAAAAATGAAAAACAAGCACTATTACATTCTTGCGAGTCCCTAGTTCACCTTAATTTTTTACAGAAAATTTCTTCCATGGGGAAAATACCGCACAGCACTTTTTACAACGATAACAAAACAATTATACATAACCACAAAAAACAAAGCGAATTTACGCCAGATATATGTCAACATTACCAATGTTTAGCCCGTTCCTTATATTGCCTATTATTCAACTTATCCTTATTTATCCTTACATTTTACAACATGTGGCAACGCGCTAACTGAATCTTTCAAAATCACTGTTATCGTCCAGGGAATGTTAGCATTCACTAGTAAAAGTTGGTTTCATAAATAGCTGTTGAAATTTTACTGGCGTAGTCTTAGCAAATCAGTGAATGTGAGCTTTTACTAGTACATAAATGTTAACAATCACTGATTTCCGACTTTTACTGTAACATATACAACACAAACGGGAATGAAAATCGATGCTAATTTTGGTTAGCTCTAGACGAAATTTGCTTCGCCCGTGCTCTTTTTTACTTTTTAATGTCCCTTATTGCTAGTTGGTTTTATGTCGATCTTTAATACATTATGCCTAGAAATTGACCTCGCCAAAATTATCATCCATTGCTATTCCCCAGCAGTCTTTTGCGCCGTTTTTTTTTCGATCATACCTCTGATTCGTACCTGTGCTGTGTTTGTTAGAAAATATCGGGACAATGGTAGTCCACATTTTAAAGACATTTTCATGGGTATGGTGATTGAAATATAATTTTTATATTAGACTTGTACTGTTTAATTGAAGTGCTAAATAGTTATATATTTTTTTAAGTGGAAATTAAATAAAACCGTCATTACAAAATATACCATAACGTCGCAATCAACACAAATAATTATTTTTGAAATACGACCTTGGTTTGTGCTAAAATTTTTCGAAGGAGGGTGTCCCATTTTAGTTGAAATCATACGGCATTCCGTTATTCGTGAAGATAGAAGGGTGCGGTTTGCACAAACCTGTGCCACTTTTTTGTCAAACGGAAGATGTCGTAAACAAAATTTTCATAGCTCTCTTCGTTCCTGAGCTACAGGGTCTTTTTGAAAATTTTGCAATTTGGGACAACCCTTGTATCTCTGTTATTGTTAAAGGTATTGAGACCGTGAAAACTGTTTATTGTAGAACTTTTTACGTAGAATACAGTGGCGTAGTCTGTTATTCTACCAAAAAAATATTTTGAAAGATATAAACTAAAGTTATGTTTTCTTAAATGGAACACCCTGTATATTAATAAATTATATGATCTGGCTTGCCATAAGCTTCTCAAAAATATATAATACTTTATATTTATTTTCATTATTTAATGCAATATTTAAAAAAATATATTAAAAGATCATATTTATTAGTAGGCCATGATTGATAATAAAAGAAACTAAAGAATTATTAAAAGTAATACTGCTATCTGTCTCTCGTTTTATTTTGAGAGCCACTAATTAATTCTTTGTATATTAGGGAAACTTAAATCTGTACTGCTATTTCTAATTCTTGGAAGCTAGCGTATCGGAACTTTTAAATATTCCTTTAGCTAATTTACGTCAAATATAATTTCAGCCAAGATGGGGCTCCCCCTTACAACTTAACTTACAACGAAAATATTAGAATTTTGTTAAATTATTTAATATTTCTCAAATCAATGAACTGGAACCAATGTACCCATATGATGGCCTCCCTGATTCCCGGATTTGTCCTTTCTCGATTTCTGATTTTGGGGATTTTTGAAATATGAAATATATCGTGGCAACTCATACAATAACATACGATGTGGAACACCTGAAAATGCTTTAATAATGCAAGCTTTTAGATATTTGCAAACCCATCTCATTATAATAAATTCCGTTATAAAAAAGAAGAACATATCTAGAGGTTCAGTGGTAACAGTTCAAAAGTAAAATATATCAATTCCAAATAAAATTTTAATATTTGTATGTCTATTTTAGTAAATATTTTTACCATTTTCATTTTGTTATTTATCACGGCCTACTAATAAGAAAATGACATATTTTAAATATTGCAATAAATAGCGAAAATAAATATAGAGTAATATATATATTTGAATTTTTTGTTTTATTTTCATGTGTATAATCACCCACCATAGTAAGATATACACTATTTTTTGACTACCTGTATATTATAAATAATAAAATAATCCATAGTATTTTGTACAATGAAATAATACATTGAATTAAAAAGCATCAATATTTATGATTTTTCAAAATTGTTTTCACTACTTGGACAGTAAATTTATAAATATATCTGACAGATATAAAGCAAAACATCATTTATTTCATTAATTCTGTAAATTGTTACATATTAACAGAACAAAATTAAATATGTATTATCAAAATTATATTACATGAACATAATTAATACACTCAATGGTAAAATCACTATAATAAAATTATTGTAGCAAATCCTAAAAACAAATACGTAACAAAGACGTAAGTAAATACTCTAGGCCCTGTGTCTTCAGTTATAAATAAATAACTTTTATCTAACAAATAACCATCTAAAAGATAAACAATCTAGAGCCTACTATCTATAGAATATAACATTTGGGTATTTTCATACAAAATAATCCAAAAGATAAATAATTTGGGAGGACGCTCTACGGACCGACACCTGTAGAGAAAGTGCTGCCAATATAAGATATCTGGAAATTGAGATGGTTATATGAAAAAGTCTATGCAACAGACAAGACAAAAACTCGGAATTTCAAATCGTTAGATTAAAAAAGTGAGGTTATTATATTATATATATTGTTAAATCTTTTGAATTGCGGTTAATGTCAAGAAAGTGACTGCCGCGGCGACGCTATCCCTTCCACTGTCGTTCGTGTCCCCTTCTTGGCACATGCGTGAAACAACCAGATAATTAAAAAGAGCGCCAGATCATTACAAATAGAATCAACACGGCCAAACTGATGTCATCTCGCCTCGAATGCAAAGTTCCAAAAACAGAAAAAATAAGAGACCTATGACATATTTGACAACAAAACTTTAATTTTGTATTTTTGGCATATGCGTTAAGATTATGCAAAAAACATTCAAAAAGTAAACTTCGTTACGTTTCAGATTTTGGGTTGAGATTCAGCACACCTGACTCATTCCATGCCAGTTGCCGAAATAAAGACAGGAAGGACGACATATTTACGATGGGTCAGTTTAAAATCACAAGCTCGATCGATAAAATGTTGATGGAAATACTGCACGAGTGCACATATTTACGATGGGTCAGTTTAAAATACAGATTTCGACTTCGGCCACGATGGAATATTGCAACAAGGCACATATTTACGATGGGTCAGTTTAAAATTATTGAGTTTCGATCGATTAATAGATGGAAGCCATTGCACGAGGCTTACGATGGGTCAGTTTAAAATTAGAGTTTCTCGACTGACACGATGGAATATTGCACGAGGCAATATTTTATGATGGCCGCTTAAAATTACTGGATAACACGATGCTAGTATGACATGTACATATGTATTTGCGATGGGCTACCGCCAGTAATGAACTTAACAAAATAATTTACATTTAGATTTAGACTGACAC
Source organism: Sitophilus oryzae (assembly GCF_002938485.1). Lineage (NCBI taxonomy): Eukaryota > Metazoa > Arthropoda > Insecta > Coleoptera > Curculionidae > Sitophilus > Sitophilus oryzae. The sequence continues at coordinate 853,174 of NW_022146952.1, read as the reverse complement.
GATGGAAATACTGCCAGAAGCACATATTTACGATGGGTCAGCTAATTATTTACTTTTCAATCTAACACGGCCCAGAATGTTATAAAATTAAACTAAATAAAAAAAAACAAAAATAGTCTGATTTCTTTATTTTTTTTTTCATTGAGCCTAATTTACAACTTACAACTGTTTAGTTCTACTAGATTCTGAAAGTCTTCAGGAGTCTAATCAGATGGCCAGTAACGCAACTGGTCCTTAGAACACTAAAGCTTTGTTTGCGCGGCCAACTTCCGGATTGAATATCGCTCATTAGCCAATAACTGTTTAATGGCATAATGTCCCACAAAACTTTGTTCGGCCAAACTGACGATTTCTTCAACTTATTCTTAGCAAATTTGTTATTGTTCGCAATGTACCGCTCGATTGAAAATCATGGCGGTGTCAAGCGTTTTTTACAAAGAAACTGACTTTCAACAAAATCAACAGGTTGCAAAGCGTTATTTTACGGAGAGTTCGCTGGATCATCATCAAATTTCTTGCAATAATTTCTACAACCTCAAAAAAAATCGAAAATACTTTTTTTTTTAAGTTTTGCTAATGGTTACGTCCGGAGAGATAGTCACAAATACTGATAATTCAATTAATCCTTTCTTTTACATAAACAGGTTGCTTTCTACTACGTTCGTAGTTTTCAATATTTTTACACATTTTTCGGAACGTCAAGTAATACTCGTAGATTTAGTCAGCGTTTCAATATCTCGAACACCGTTATTTATTCTCGTGTTTTTTTTATAGTACTTATAGTTATTTATCGGTGAAATGAATACCTCCTATAACATGTACTTTTTCTAAACTTCCTGTGATACCGCCTTTTTACAAAAGCCGTCGATTAGGAGTAATAAAAATTCGAAACTCTCCTGTCATGCGGTACTTAAAAAGGTACCTACACTGTATGTTTTTAGTAACAATACATTTTAAGCATTCATCATAATACTTCTTAACAAATTGATCCATGAGTTAAAATAAAAATAATGGTTTAGTTCACAAAAGATCTTTTTTTCAGTTGTAACGTAACACTGCTTGTCGGAAAACAATCTTAATAAATCAAAACGGCTGCCTTTCGACTTCGACACAAAAGCTTTTATATAAAAAGAAGTTGGCCACATATTTTTTTTAAATAATATTATTTTAACAAAAATTATCTTAAGTTTCTGTTTCGGTGTCATATTTCTGTATTTTTTTAACCAGTTACCAGTACCTAGGCCATGTTGACAAACATTTTCAATTCGACTTCATCTGGAATAGTCGGCCCCGTTGAAAAATAACACCATTTCGGTATTCAATACTAAAATTGTTAACTCATCAATACTCATAAGCTTGAAATCGCTACACAAAAGAAAAGAGTAAAAAAAATATCTGACTTCGTAAAATACTGACAAAGCACCGAGTTATAAACAGTCGCCAAGGTCTCATGATTGATATTTAGACACTTCATTAGACTTGCGTTGAGAAAAATATGGAACAACATTTAACTGATAAGTTTCTGAGAACTGAAATTCGATAGCTCTGGAATCGACTTATTGGCTTCGCTTTATCAAATGCCCAGCCTTTCTTGGTACTTTTCTTCAATCTTTAGTACAAATAAATTTATCATAACTTTTAATTAGTTTTGTAATACAATTTATACCAGAAAAATACCGGGGATATGTTTTTTTTATAGTTAAAAAAGGTTAAAACCACGCGAAATGGAAATGTGGTATCTGTCGTTATTTAAAATAAATCCAATTTATGCTATATATTCGACATCTTAAAAATTCTGTACATTATTTTAGCTGAACACGTAAATCTGTATTTTTTTCTGTTTTAATTTAATAATTGTCTGCACCATAAATACACTGCTAAGTCGAGTACCAAGAGCCCTATAGCTACCATTACATGTTTTTCGCATTGTCAGAACCTATTACATTTATTGATGATACAAAATGATACTACAAAACTCTACTAAAACTACGGAGCTATAGATCTAAAATTCAGTTCTAAAACCTGTATCATTATCTTGGTTTCTAAAAGAACTTTCACAGTGTTAACTTCGTACTTTGATGTTATTAATATAACTTTTTAAATTGTCTAAACCTTTTCTCAATATTTTCTGAAACAAGAGAGCAATTTTAATTTCTCAAGTTTTATGCGTGCTTACTCAATGTTACTATGAGCATGGCAATTTTGAAAGTTATATGCATCGATCATGAGCTTATCCAGAATTTGGTATTTTTTTTTTGGAAAAACAGCTGAAAAGTTTGTTTTAAATTTTTTCCATTTTTCGTGGGTGGGTTTCCATGCAGTAAACCATCGTTTAGCATATTTAAGTAAAAAGGGACAATTCTACTTACAGTTTCCCGATCAGACCAACGAAATTCAGTTTCATACCAATTTATTTTTACAAACCACTGTATAGGCGGAGTTTCCACGCCCGCCGTTGAAGATGCGCCAGATTCGATTAGCATGCTGGCCATTGCCAGAATTAGCATAAAGTCACACAAAATCTTCACAGGCACACGAAAACCACCCGGGTTTATTACCCCACACCTGATGTTAAATTCCTTTTTGAATTCGTGGTTAATGTCAAGCAGTGACTGTCGCGGCGACGCTATCCCTTCACTGTCGTTCGCGTCCCCCTTCTTGGCGCACATGCGTGAACAACCAGATAATTAAAAAGAGCGCCAGATTCAAATATTACAAATAGAATCTAACAATATTATTATTATTGTTCAGTTGTCAAAAGATCGTCAAAATGAAAATAAAAACAATAAAATTCAACTAAAATATATTTTGTGTTTAACTCCAACTAGTTCTATTATGGTATAGGCTATTTAAATTTACCTTTATGGAAAAAGGGAAAGATAATTCAATTTTAGCAGTGGTGGTGGTGCAATAGATCTATTGATGGAATGCGATTTATAAGAAATTAAAACAAGAAAAAATAATCTGTAAGTAATTTATAGTTTAATTACATAATATTACTGTTATATTTATTATATTAACATTTTAGTACAATTGATAATTGAAAATATGGAAGAAGCTGGTGAAGTGCAAGCAGAGATTTATAAACCAATCCTAAAACCACCATCTGGTAAGTTATTAATATTGAAAATTAAAAATAGCATAAGACTTTAGTAATACAAAATTATGTTATAGTTCTAGGGCTTCATAGGGACAGCATCGATGATAGTACTATGTGAGTTTTATTTTATAAAATAGATCAATGACTTATACTTTGTCATAATAATAATAAATGAATAGTCCCTATATTAGAATATTGTTACATTTACACATTATAATATATCAAAATGTAACAATTACTTGTTGTAACATTTGTACGTATGTACATGTAGGTCAAATTCGACGCTTTTAAATGAAACACTTTTCTATAGGAGATAGACAAAAAACTAGTATCGGTGTCTGGAGTCACTTTTGTCAAAAACATGATGGTGAAAAACCGCATATCGATATCTGTTACTGCTTCGGAGTTACGGGGGTGTTTTTCAAAAATATGCATTTTTACTCTACTAACTTAACTAAAAAATATGCATTTTTAACTTACTAAATCACTGTAACTTTTTATGGGAAAATTTTGTATTTTTATGAAACATTTCCAAAGCACCTTTTTACGTAGAATTTAATGGTTTAAGTATAATTTTTTAAAATTAATAATTTAAGAATTATCAACAGAAAATTTGATTTTTTATATAGGATGTATATTTTTAATTTATTGAAAAGGATTTAAAATTACCTTTCCAAAATATAACACACTTGATATTTGCTCGATTTCTCTTCGAGATATAGAGTATATAAAAATTCGCCCGCTTTAAATAAGTAGGCTTTGAACGGCACCGGCTGTAATGCAAAAAAATTCTAGCTGTGAGCATCAATTAAAACGAAAATAATATTTGCTATGAGAGATTCAGAATTTTATAACAATTTAAAATATATTTAACCAACATCAACACATTTAAACTATATATAATAGCAATAAAAATAAATAGCAAACCAAGTCATGAGATTTTGCTACAGGTGTTCGACATATCGACCTTATATCTGTTATGGACAGACGGGGCAGTTTTTAAACATTTCTCGCGGAATTCAGTAACTCAGTGGGGGTGAAAGATACGCTTTCATAACTGCTAAGTATTTTTAATTCTTGTCTAGATTATACGGAAGAATAAGGAACCTTTATTCGCAATATAAATATCCAAAGGATTAGATCGATGGTATCTAAGTCAGGCGGCCTCGACGGCCAACGGCTGGGATCTTGATTAGCTATCCAATTATTCTTGAAATTGGCTGCAAAAATTTGCTAATAACTTCAGCGTTCAGAGGCGGTGCGTCGTCTTGCTGGAAAAATGTGTTTTCGAGTTCCATTAAGGGCATATCATCAATAAGGGGTCCAAAGCCTACTAATTAAAAGTGGCGAACTTTTAAAAATTCTGTATTTCGAATAGATGTTAATTAAAAATATAGAGGGTGTCCCAAATAAAAAATCAATTTTTCTGTTGATAACTCTTAAATTATTAAGGTTAAAAAAATGATACTTAAACCATTAAATTCTACGTAAAAAGGTGCTTTGGAAATGCTTTCATAGAAATACAAAATTTTTCATAACAAAAAAGTTACAGCGATTTGTTAAAAATGCACATTTTTGAAAAACACCCCGTAACTCCGAAACGGCAACAGATATTGATATGCGGTTTTCACCTTCATACTTTTGATGAAACTTGAGCTCCAGACACCGATATTAGTTTTCGTCTATCTCCTATAGAAAAGGGTTTTTCCATTTAAAAGCGTTGAATTTGACCCACCCTGTACAAATTATTTAATAAAAAAATTTAAATAAAAGCAATTTTGTCATATTACTTTTATTTTTAAGAACTCAAAATGATGGAACTTCACAAAATAAAAAGGAAAAATCAAAGGACCACAACACAGGTGTGGCAGCAAGGTTTAGCTAGAGAGTTATTAAAAAAACCGCATGCAGAAAAGATGTACCGTATGATCGAAAAAAAAACGGCGTCAGCGATGGCTATGAAATAAAGATTGCTGTCATTTCATATGTAAATTTATATGGGAAATATTATCGATCATCATTTCCCAGCCAACTACATAGTGCAAGAAATTAAACTAAAATTGTAACACCAAAGAAATAAAAGCAAATGTGAGTTGAATAACAAGTTTGATTTAAAAAGTTTTATTTATTTTTTACCTACTTTAGAGCTTTATTAAATACGTAATGGTTTATAATTGAAAGGATTTAAATAAAACAATTTGCAAATTGCTGTCTTATCACTATTATCCTGACTTAATGCATTCTCTTCGTTTTGATGCTCTAACAGAGGCTCTCTTTATTTTGTAACACTCCTTATAAAGTCCGGCACTAGCAACAATAGTTTTTTGCACCATTTCAATGTGTTTATTGGTGTTTATACCCCATACGTTCTAAGATGGTTATAGTCTACATACTCAGATAGGTAAGTCTTTTCCAAATAATCTAATATCGAATTTATTGGAATAAACGAAATCTGCAATAGTAACAATGTCTTAGGTTATGTTAAGCAATTTTGTCAAATAAAATCAATATCTCCTCATGCCTTTGCTTATGCGTCAAATTTTTTTCCGACAAATAAAGCGTTATTTGGCAGTTCAGGTCCCAAATAGGATATCTGACGGATAAGGTTATTTTATCTAATAGATATTGCTATCTATAGGTGAACAATCACGTTTTTCTGCTATCCATCAAATAAAATATATCTGGCGGATTATAACGCGCTATCTATACCTGAAAACACCGGGGGTTACTAAGATAAAAGTAAATTAAGAAGTATTTTAAAATTGTACGCATATATAGTCGCACCGTGTACCGAGCGTCGTGCAGACGTACTCTGCTGCTCGGTATTTAATCTTAGCTATTTCCCAATAAGTATAAACTTGATAATTAAGTGTATACATTCGAAGTTAATTGGTGTCGGTCAGTGATCAAAGTATAGTGATTGATTTTTTGCAAATTCCCATCGAGAACATGATAAACAAATGTAACAAGTGTGATAATAACATAAACAGAAATCACCCAGGTATACAGTGCAGTGGTTTTTGCTCAAATTCCTATCATACCAATAAGCAATGTTCCGGTTTGGGCCGCGGTCAGGCCAATGTGTTTCGAAGTGTACCCGGGGCCACATGGATTTGCGAAGATTGCCGATCGGGTGACCGATCTGGTGACAGCACTAGCGTCGGGGAAGCATCGTTGCAGTTGGCGCGGACCTCACTGGCTGCTGGTACTATGGCTAGTACTCGGATTTATAATGAGGACTCTCCGAATTTACGCATTGTATATGAGGAATTGAAACTTCTTCGCGAATCTGTTACCTTTTGTAGTAATAAGGTCTCCGATTTTGAAGGGTCTATCAATAAACTCTCTGATTATGTAAAGCTCACAAATCAATTGCGAACAGAAAATGAACAATTGAAGTCTGAACTGAGTAAACTTTCTGCTAAAATCAATAACATAGAGCAAACAAACAGGCTTAGAAATGTAGAAATATCAGGTGTCACCGAGCAAACCAATGAAAACTTGGTGAAAATTGTTCAAACCATTGGCAATGCCATTGATTTTAAAATCGATGAAAGTACAATTGAATCTGTAACTCGTGTCTCAACAAATAATTTTGATAAACGACCAAAGAATATTGTCCTTACTTTGAACACTAGACGTCAGAGAGATGATATTATAGCATCAGCAAAATTAAAAATTCGTAATTCTTCCAGTAAGCGTCTAATATTGGATGGAATGTCAACTCCCTTTTATTTAAATGAACACCTAACAATTGTCAATAAAGTGATATTTAAGGAGGCTCGAGAATTTGCCAAACAGAAACAATTTAAATTTGTGTGGACACGTAACGGAAAGATATTCCTGCGCAAGGACGACCGTTCGAAGATTATACATGTGTCAGATGTTAGCCTGTTGGAAACTATTTAAATTTGTCAAACAAATTTAAAAATTAACTAACATAATCCTAAGTGTATTAATGACTTTAAACAACACATCGGTTTTAAACATTTTATCAAAATGTTAGAGGACTACGTACAAAACTACATGATTTTCGGATAAATTTACAGGCACACAACTTTGATATCTTGTTTATTACAGAGTCATGGTTAAATGACTCAATTTTTGATCGGGAGTTGTTGGATGTAAGGAATTACGACATGTTCCGTAGAGATCGTCAAACATCCATGTCGAAGAAGTCAGATGGAGGTGGTGTATTTATTGCAACTGCAACTTATCTCCAAGCTACATTGGTACCGGAGTTTCAAAGCGAGGCGGAGGATGTATGGATATATTTTAATGTGACAGAAGTGGTTGGAGTGTATTTGTCGATGCAAGAAATAGTTTTATTTCTAAACTGAACTGGATTGCTGAGCGATTAGGTAAAGACAATAAAGTTATCATTTGTTGAGACTTCAATTGTTCCGCATTGAACTGGGTCTCCCAAGAGTGTGAAAATTATTTAACTGCTACTAATATAGATGTAAATTCGGCTAACGTAATAGATATATTTTCGTTTTGCGGTATGATGCAATTCAACCACGGTATGATGCAATTCAAGAAACGTTTCTGGTAGAACTTTGGATCTAATTTGATGTAACAATTCAGAAACTGTTGATATGCTATCACACTGTTCGTCACCTCTTGTTACTGAGGATCATCATCATCCGGCAGTAGAATTTCTCCTTCAATTGGAACACATAAAAACTATTCTTCTTCCTAGTTGCAAATTTTTCAATTTTCATAAAGCTAATTATTATGATATTAATAGAGCACTATCAGAGGTACAATGGGATAATATGCTATTTAGTAATAATATAGAAATTAATTTGTCAAAATTCAATATCATTTTAAAAGAATTAATAGCCCATTATGTACCAATGGGCCTTGGTAATCGTAATTATCCCGTTTATTTCACCGCTTCAACTATAAAGGTAATTAAAGAAAAAAATAAGTTTCACAAAAAGTGGAAAATTTATAAAAATTTACAAGATTTTAATACGTTTAAATTGCTCAGAAGCCGCTCTAAAAGACTTATATTGGAGGATTATAATAATTACTTAAATTATATTGAAGGAGAGATTCCAAACTACTGTAAAAAATTCTGGCACTTTGTTTCGGCTAAAAGCGGCAGCACTACCATTCCGATGGATATGAAATATAAAACTCAGAAGGCAAGTGATAATTCCGCAAAAAGATTTTTTTGCGGAATATTTCCAGAGTGTATTTCAACCTCATTTAAATAGTTCGGCTTTGGTTTCTGTCACACTCGGGCACGCGGGTTTGAATTGTCTGCATATAGATGAAAGCGAAGTATCGGAAGTTCTCGGGAAACTCGATCCCAAAAAGGGGCCCGGATGTGATGATATTCCATCAATTTTTGTTAGAAACTGCACTAGAGGTCTATGTACTCCTCTTACAAAGCTGTTTAATCAATCGTTTACTACAGGCATCTTTCCTGCTGAATGGAAGCATGCCTTGGTCATACCTATCCTTAAATCGGGCGACAAGAAAAATGTAGAAAATTATTTCTAAACTTTGTATATTTGCTAAAATCTTTAAAAAAGTTGTCTATAAATATCTATTTTCCTTAGTAAAAAATATTTTAAATCCCGACCAACATGGTTTTTTTTCTGGGAGGTCTACAGACACAAATCTTATCAGCTATGCCCAATTTATATTGAGTAGCATGGATGATCGTGTACAGGTGGACTCTGTTTACACTGACTTCAGTAAGGGTTTTGACAAGGTCGATCATAATATTTTGTTAGGAAAATTGGCGGGAGTCGGTGTGGATGGAGTCATGCTTGACTGGTTTCGATCGTATTTATCGGGCCGGTCTCAGTGGGTGTCAGCGGCTGAGAGTCTATCATTCCCGTATGAGTCTACATCGGGAGTTCCACAGGGAAGTCACCTTGGTCCGTTATTATTTATTATCTATGTTAATGATATAAAAAGCTGTTTTCATTTTTCCAACTATTTGTTATATGCGGACGACTTAAAAATTTTTATGAAAATTCGTGACATCAATGATGCGCTTTTATTTCAGTCTGAATTGGACAATTTTAAGAATTAGTGTTCGAAAAATAATCTTTTTCTAAATCCGGAAAAATGTGTTTCATGATCTCATTCAGTCGTAATCACAATAAGATAGTGTATAACTATAGCTTAGGTGACATTGATTTACTTCGAAAACAAGGAGCACGATATCTAGGTGTATTCTTTGATGAGAAAATGATTTTTAGCGAGCATATTAAGGCTATTGTTTCTAACGCATTTAGAATGCTGGGATTTATACACAGGCAGGCTAGACAATTCACCAGCAATAAAGCTTTACTCTCTTTATATTATGCGTATGTATACAGTCAGTTGAACTTTGCATCCTCAGTGTGGAATCCAGTGTACCATATTTATATAAATAGGCTAGAGCAGGTACAAAAAAGAGTTGGGATATAAAAATAATATTAACGACTCTTATATATCTATGTGCAACCGATTTAATATATTAACTTTAGAACATCGTAGAATAATTACTGATATAGCAGTATTATACAAAATAATAAATTCTCAAATCGATTCACCTTATCTCTTATCTATGATTTCATTTAATGTTCCAACAAAAAATTTAACATTCACCTCCCTTTTCAAGAAGACATTTTCTCACACAAATAGTGCTGCCAATTCACCAGTTAACTGAATGCTGGAGTTTGCCAATTCCTACTGCACGGATTTCGATTTTTTTTCTGATAATTTGTTTGCCTTAAAATGTAAATTAAAACGACAATTTGTGAGTGTATAGCCATATCCAGATATTATACTCCTGAATAGTAAATTTGTATTTATAAGGCTTGTCCTTTTTTCTATGGTTTAATATCTATAATTTAATTGTTTACTTTTAATATATAATTATTGTATTCCTTATCGCGATTCCTTTGCTTGTTATTTCATAGTGTTTTCATTTCAAATTTTTTTGCTTAAATCTTAAACATATTGGTGTTGATATTGATTTAGTTTGTGTATATATATAGAAAAAATTGTAGTCTAGAGTAAGAAAAATCTAAGAGTTTAAGAAAAATAGTATTATAATTTTAAAATTGGTTATTACTATTGTTATTGGTATTTAGTTATTATATGTAAGCTGTGGACACTAATTTTGGGACTTGTCCTGTTTGTGTTCCGACTAGAAATAAATAAATAAATAAGTATATACACATACGCAAATAAATAATAAATTTTTTTCGCTCATATGACATACTGGGTATAAAACATTTTAGTTTTCAGGTATACAAATAAACTCAAAATTACATATGGAAAATAGTCACAATTAATTCTCGTTTGTTAGCGTGGCCCAGGACGATATATATAATAATCCGTTAATTAGGCTAGAGTATTTGGAAAAATAGAGTTATCTATCTGTTCGGCCTATAGCCATTCCAAATTTGGACAGATTGATTTCATTCATTATAAAATGCTGGACACCCACCTGGTTAAAGGTAGGTTCATATACACGTGAATTGCGAATATTGTTGTTACTAGTCTATTTCAAAAAATACCGAGGCTGTAAGATTGACAGGAAGTTTTTTAATTTTGCGGATTCGCATAATTTTAAATCTGGGGGCGGGAATATTGAAATTGATTTAATTTTTGGGAATATTCGCTAAATTTGAATTTGTAGGTTATACTATATGTAATCTCTTGTCATTTATTTCTTGTTATGGTTATAATAATATAAACATTGTTAAGATCGAATAAACTAAAAAGGTGTGAAAAAATTGTACATAATCATTATTAGATACTTATTGTTTGTAGTATCGAATTTAATTTTTAGCACGTTCATTGTTTCACCTTTTTATATATGTTAATTGTGCTCGCTAGAGGTGGGAATTCTAGTTCCTCCAGAGGAATAGTTCCTTGAACTAGGTTTTTAGTTCACAATAATTTCCGACTAACATTGACATCCCCGTTGCTTGCTAATGGGTTTCGTTGCCAGTCAGAACTATATATAGATAAGTTTTATTGCAGATAAAAAAGTAAAAAAGAAACTCAAATCAGTTAGTTTAAAAAACGATATCACAAATCAATCAATTGGAGCAAATAATACGAAAATTTTACGAAAAATTGCATTTTTTTCTCACTTCAAACTTTTTGTTTTTGTCTAAAAACTGAGAATATCTACTTCGTTTTATAAGATATTTCTTAATTTTAGGGACCTAAAGTGAAACATTCCCATAAAATATTTAAAGAACAAACTAAAACTCAAAAACACTATCGACGACAACTTTCCGAACAACAAGACCGAATTTATGGTCGTCGCCTTGTATTATATCTCGGATCTGCCGACTGAATAGATTCCCGTGAACTAGTCTTTTAATTAGTTCCTCTAGGTCCGAATCCGATAACATACGGCTGGCACTCCCCACGCCTGCCTAGCATCGATCGCGCTAGCCGACCCGTACGTAAACTAGTCTTTTATTTTTATTTAGTTCTTCTAGGTCCGGATTCAATAACATAAGGCTGGCACTCCCCACTCGTGCCTAGCATTGACCTACGCGCGGTCACAGTCTCGATCCCGGAATAGGTCTTGAGGAACTAGTTCTTTGGGAAACCAAGAATTAGTTCCTTTCATTCCGGGGTCGGAATAGTTCATTGGAACTAGTTCGTTCACGAACTACACACCTCTACTGCTCGCTAAGTCGTACATTAGAGGACGTTTAGTCTCTCTAATATACGACACGCCGCATTTATTTGAGAGACTACATGTTCTCTAAATGTACGACTTAACGAGCACAAAAAACATGTACAAAAATGTCAGGTATTGCGGACCATGTTTGGCCAAAACAGCACAATATACAGTGGTCGGAAGCTCGGGTTCTCCAGAAACCTCACTGGATAAAACATAAATTTAAAGAAGTCGTTTTTATAGCAAGCAAAAATAACATTTTTAGCAATCCTAGTACCTGACCGCAGTATAAAAGCTCAATAGTTTTGGGAAATAGTCTAGTTTACACTTGATAACGGTCAGTGATCCTTCTGACCAAAACGTTCTGTTAATCTAATAAATAAAGACAATGGAAGTCCGAAATCCTTTTAATTTCAATATCTCATTCAAAGAAAGATCTATAGGCATTATCTGATGTCTTTGTTGTTATTTCAGATATAGTCAAATCTTTCTGAGATTATTCGCGGAACATTAATATTTTCAAAAGTATAGTAAATTAAATCCAATCAAAAACACAAAATGTAAAAAATGCCAAGACTCGCAATACAAATTCTTCCACTATAAAAAGTTGTGAGATTTCATGCAAAAACCAAGTCAGTTTATTTCATTTGGTTTCTCTTTAAGCACCTATTCAAAAATTTTGTTAATCATAATTGTTAGAATGAATATTAGCCATCTTTATTTCTGTAATAATTATAATGACTTGGCAATTGCACAGCACCATAACTAAAAAAGAATAATCTACCATTTCGCTTACTAAGTAAATCTAAACAGTGCTTTTAAAAATAAAAATTTTTAATAATAGTATAGAATATCATATCGTACCGGGTGGCCAACTAAGAATGGACGCCGGCTATATCTCAGAAACTACTTATCGTATAAGTTTGGGAAAAAAAATCTAATAAGAAAATCGACGATAAATCGCTGGAAATTAATTTCAAGTTCGAAAAATGCCCGCTAGGGGGCGTTTCTCTATAGCCAATCAGAAAACAGAGTTTTTTCAAAAATATGCAGGTGAACAGGTATTTTAAATATTACTATTATCATCATCGAAAAATTTGTATTTTTTTTGATATAGAGTATTTTGCTCTATCTCATAAAATAAAGTGGTATGGGGGAAGGTTAAACTTGATTTTATTAAAAAATTTTCTTCTTTACTGATCCCCAGTATAAATTTTGTTTCCATATTTTTTTTCGTGGTAGCTAGAGGGCGCTGTTTGACATTATAACAGATTTTGCGCTTTTGCATAAAAAATTTAAATAGGAGGCTATATTTCTGTATGCACAGTTAAATAGAGCACAAAATTTCCAAAAAATCAGCGCAAACCGCAACTTTCTGTCTTCTCTCTAACGGGAGATATTAAGAAATTAAATTATATTAGGCTGTCGCCTAGGATTATACGATCTAAAAATTAGAGTAGTTTGGTAGTAGGCTAGGAAACAAAAAGGTAAATTTGTTTACGTCAAAATATCAAAACATACATTTTAATTTCATTTTAATACTATTTAATTGTTATTTACCCATGTTCGTTCTTCATTCGATACCATAAATTAAAATCCAGGCATATTGAATCCAATTACCTAGCTGGCTATGGAAAATATACCGCTCCAGCGTCTCTATCTACTAAAGTAAATGGTATCCAAGAAGCCCCACACATTCATAGCAAAATAAGCGGCACAACTGCATCAATTGCATCAACTACACCAACTACACTCATGCTGATGAAATTGCAACAAATGCAATTTATGGATCCCCTAACAAAATTGTAAATTCTTCTCTTAAAAATTATGGATAGTTTATTATTTCATTCAGATAATTAAAAAAGTCCAATCATTTGCCACCCTAGAATTATTGGCTAAACATTTACCGACCAACGGTCTTGGTGCTGAACTACTTGCATCAATTTTAATATAATATCATATAATATCGCATCATCAATTTTAATATAATAATAAATATCAAAAACAACAGGTAAAGCACGAAAACAAGTGAAATCAAGGACGAACTTGGATTAATAACTAAATGACGTTACATGAAATAAACCCCTAGTTTTCGGCCATACGAAATTTGGCCATTTTCTGTTAAAAGCAATATGGCGGCACAAAACTCCTAGAAATATTAATAAAATTATTGATTGTCCTACTTTTGGACATTCTAATCTTAACCTGCGTATAATTAACCAAGAAATTCGTAAAAATTATATTGATGGACGGTAATGTTACATAAACACGTTTAAAAATTTATTCATTTTTTTTAAGAAAACGCCCTAAATTCGGATGCATGAAAACTGAACTTAATCGTTTTGATATTTTGAAGTAACCAAGTTACCTTTTTTTTCCTAGCCTACTACTATAATTTTTAGACCATATAATCCTAAATGGTAGCCTAACATGATTTGTTCTCTTAATATCTCCAGTTAGAGAGAGGATAGAAAATTGCGGTTTGCGCTGATTTTTTGGAAATTTTATGCTCTATTTAACTGTGTAAAGAGAAATATAGTCTCCTATTTATTTTTTTTCTGCAAAAGCGCAATATCTGTTATGGTGTCAAAGAGCGCCCTCTAGATACCACGAAAAAAGTTATGGAAACAAAATTTATACTGGAGATGATTATTACGGAAGAAAAGCTCTTTTAAACTAACCCTAGTTTGTTTAAATCGGCTAACCTAAACCAGAGTTATCCTTATTTTAATAAAATCAAGTTTAACCTTCCCCCACCACTTTATTTTATGAGATAGAGCAAAATACTCTTGATAAAAAAAAATACAAATTTTTCGACGATTATAATATTAATATTTAAAATACCTGTTCACCTGCATATTTTTGAGAAAAGCTCTGTTTTCTGATTGGCTATAAGAGAAACGCCCCATAGCGGATATTTTTCGAACTTGAAAATAATTTCCAGCGATTTCTCTTGGTCGATTTACTTATTAGAAGTTTTTTCCCAAAGTTATACGATAAATAGTTTCAGAGATATAGCCGGCGTCCATTCTTAGTTGGCCACCCGGTACAATTGCCAAGTCAATATAATTATTACAGAAATAAACATGTCTAATATTGCTACTAGCAATTTATAACAAAATTAGTTAGATAGATGCTTAAAGGGAAACCAAATAAAATAAACTGACTTGGTTTTACATGAGATCTCACAACTTTTTATAGTGTTGTGTTGCGAGGCTTTTTTTACATTTTATGTGTTTGATGGGATATGATATTCTATACTAATTAAAAAACTTTATTTATAAGGGCACTGTTTAGA
The DNA here is from genome assembly GCF_002938485.1 of Sitophilus oryzae. Taxonomy (NCBI): domain Eukaryota; kingdom Metazoa; phylum Arthropoda; class Insecta; order Coleoptera; family Curculionidae; genus Sitophilus; species Sitophilus oryzae. The sequence continues at coordinate 838,117 of NW_022146952.1, read as the reverse complement.
TTTGCTTAGTAATCAATTTGGTAGATTGATGATTCAGATTGTAAATGCAATAATACGCAAAACAAACGTTTGTTTTTATTTTTAGTCGATAGAATTAAATAATTGCAGGATATACGTACGTTACATTATCTAACGTTTTCCAGTTTTCTCGTTATAGCCCTCGGTGCAGGGTATTCTCGTAATACAACTCCCATGCTGAATATTAAGAATTCTACTTGTATCACGACCAAGGAGACGTTCACGGTGTTTAATTTAGAAACGGCGTATAGAATACAGTCGCTTCCTTCTAAATTGGCAATAAACGTTGGCGTATATTTAGAAAAATATTGCTATGAATACCTCTTCTCATATCGTCCTGTTTCTGCAATTTTCTGGAAATATCGCCACTGAAACTAACAATTTAAAAATTTAAATATCAGTTTCAAGAAAAAAACACAGACTTCAAAATACAGGGGGCCAAATTTGTAATAGTTCTTTTTGTTATAGATATGTAGAAGAATGTAGAATGAGTGGGAGGGGGGTTAATAACTGCAACCTTACAGATCTTATGTGCCCCCCTTTCTTGAGTTATAACTCATCATAAAATCCCAGGGTTTTGACAAAAGTCAGTATTATATGGGAGGGTTTATAGAGGGTAATTCTTCATCTCCAATATCACTTGTACCAAAGTTTATGGCGCGAATGATTTTCATTTCGGCGCACTCAGTGATGAGGTGTTCTCTATGTTCTCTGTGTGTTCTCTCCACAGAATCTGCATTCGCCGTTTTTTCTTAGCATCAATCTACTGAGGTGTTCATTAAGAAAACTTAAAAACCCCGTGACAATTCGAAGATTGTTTTTACTTAAATCAAGGTAATTTTTTGATTTTTCTTGGTCGAAGGTCCTTAGAAACTTCTTCGAATGTCTAAGACCGTTGGAGGATTCCCATTCCCAGGTTACGGATGGAGTCTTCTAAGTTCTTGAGTTCCGCTTTTAGTTGGTTTCTGCTTGGAAAGCAGAACGGTTCTGGGTCAGTTAGTGGAGTGTTCACTCCTTTTCTAGCTAGATCAATTTTCTCATTACCTTCTATCCCTTGGTGAGCTGGCGTAGTAGACAAGAGAGAGTAGGAGGACTTGGTTTTCTTTGTCTAATTTGTTCAGCATTCTTTGACTAACTTCGAATTGATTAATACTGAGTTGATAGCTTTTAACGCTGCTTAACTATTAGATAAGATGGCTATTCCTTGTTTCCGATAGTTCTTATCTAAGATAAGTTGTACGCATCTTTCGGATTGTCTCCTTTAGATGGCGTAGATTTCTGCCTGTAGGATAATAGGGCAGGTACCCATTGGTTCGGAGTATTTAGTTCTTGATCCAAATACTCCGATCCATATCCCTGCAATCCCATTACTTTGTATTGCTCAATACTACATTGAGGTGTTTCTCAAAGTTGTACATTCGGTATCTCTTCCACTGGGAGCTGGAGAAATTGTATTTACTTTTTGAGAGCGTTCCAAGCCATAGATATACAGGTTAAGTCTTAAATAAATACAAATATTTTAGTGATGGTATTATTGCGGACCCGTGTGGACTCGGCATAACCTAACTAACTAATATGTCCCGCCCCTATATGACCTTAGTATCGCATTATAGAATAGACACCGTAATGATTCATTCGAACTTTCCAGAACAATCGAGTTCCACTGGAATGGAGGAGTACATACGGGAACATTCTAAACCTTCTCTATGCACCTAATGATCTAACGTCTAACGGATTATTCGAGAACTGTCTAGCTGTGATAAGCCGACGCCTGGGGCCTGAGGAGACAGAAACAAATAGACGGGTACAGTTGTCGCGCTAAATTCAAAATAAATTCTTTCTAGATAAATAGTTATAAATAGTTTGTAAATAGTTCTTTAAGTCTTTTATCGTTATTGTTTGTTACTTAGTGTAAATAAATTGTGACTTTCTATCCACACTAAACCGACGAAAAACGTAACAGTATATTTCGATCCCAGGAACACGTTTATGTTTTTTAGGAATATTATTTGAGTACAAATAGAGAAGTTTTTATGCAAACTAAAATAGAATTATTCTAATTCGCCTTTATTTACAAAGAAATGTTATTTTTGCTTTCTGATTTTAAATAAATTATAATTTAAAATCACAACTACAGTTAGTTTAACTAATTTTTTAAATTTTTATAAGTTACACTGGACAATAAATTTTACATTATTGGTGGTATTGCTGAATACGAAAATAACAATGAAATTAACAACTTTTGCGTAACTTATCAAAAACAACTTACCCATATGTTTCACATATGGAATCGTCGAGAGAGAGAGAGAGAGAGCATCCTCCTCAGGCTGGCGTACCAATGAGTCGGACCTGCAATTGGATATAATATTGTCTAGAGATTTTGCAGAGTAACCATTCTGAAGCAAATCTATATATTTGCTATCACAGGAGAGAGTGAGGAACCCATAGGTAAACTATCATTTGGAGCATAACACTTTTCTATAACTTGAAAATAAGAATTATGCAGACAGCACCTCAGGAGCTCCATCACTCCCCTAAGAGGCAGCGAAGTCCTTTCCGAAAACTGCAAAATCCCTAGACAATATCAGATCAGACGAATAACTAAGCAATATAAAATTAAAACTGTTTTTAAGTCTGGGACTACTCTAAGAGGTGTCCTAACCAAAACAAAACCTGAATCATCAAACCAAGAGAAAGAGTGCATCTACCAGGTGCCTTGCGAGTGCTAGTAGTAGTATATTGGAGAGACAAAACGTCCTCTAAATGTACGACTTCACAAACATAAAAAATATATACAAAGAGGTGAAACAATGAAGACGGGCATAGCAGATCATGTGTGGTCCAAGCACCACAACATAAAATGGTCGGAAGCCCGTATTGTCCACAAAGAACGCCATTGGAAAAAGCGCAAATTTAAAGAGGCCGTATTCATTTCTAACAGTAATAAAATCTTTAGCAATCCAAATATGGAAATTACAACAATATGGAAACCACTCATAAAACGCTCCAACGCAAGTCTTATAATAGAAAACCTCGTGATTGACTGCACCCAACAAATTCACGGGTAATTGCTCGGCTCTAACATATAAGCTCAGTAGTTTTAGGATTTAGTTCACACTTGATAACGGTCAGTGATACTTCTGACTGAAACGGTGTGTAAGCAAAATAAATAAAGACAATGAAAGTCCGAAACTCTATTAGTTTTAATACTGAATCATTGTCTACCACATTCAACGTAACATCAACTTTTTAATTTCCCAAGAAATTAGTGACCACCGAACGAATCTCTAAAATTTGAACTAATATTTAAAGAATAACTTTATATTCAGTTTGGGTATACCCAAAATAATATGATTTTGTTGATTTTATTTAAGATATACATGTTGGCGGTTACAAATAAATTTCCAATAATTTTTCTGACATTATTATAAACTCTGGTTGCGGTACACCTTTCTAGATAGTATTAAATCAAACCAGAAAACCATTGTTGAAAACTTGGAATATTACACATTTAGAAACTCGACTGTTTAAATCGGATTGACTTACGTGGATTTGCTAATATCAACCAACACTGAAATCTCTCACAAACTTGGGACTTTCACAAATGTTATGTAAAGTACCCTCGCTAGAATTACTAGCGGATTTTCTAATAAGATTTAATTCAGTCGATCCTGGATTATTTGTATACGAAGGAATTACATTGTCATTTTACTATTATTTCAAGACCAACATAAGCACTACTATTTTTAAAAATTATTAAAATATGTGAACAAAATAAAAACTGATTTACCTACATTGTTTTAAAAGTAAATGAAATATCGCAAAACTTCTCATAAAAAAACTTGTTACGATTGAAAATTAGAACGTTCTAACAAATTTTATTTTTATTATTTCTCTTGATATATGTTAAATAATTTATATCAGCTACTATTACTGCAGTAGTGGTAACAATCAACTGACAGATTAGGTCTGTCAGAAATTATATCTATTTTTTTGGGGTAACGGATATCTTTCAAATCTTTCATACTTAAAAGAACAATTTGACCTAAATTATTTTTGTGTGCCCAATAGACCAACAATTATTATATTTTTTTAAATAGTAGAAAATGGAATTTGAATTTCAACCGTACTGTTTTACAGATTTTTTTGGATTATATTCAGGTTAGCGGTGAGTTGGAATCAAAATCTTATTTGTTTGGTTGTGATCTTATTTGTTTGGTTGATGTTTCAATATTTCGTAAATCTTTATTTACTTCATCAGGAGATATACTACAAAGTCAAAACTAATGTCATAAGAAAGGAAATCAAATAATCAAGTCGTATCTTTCAATATAAACATTCAATACACCAATAATCTACTTTCAATTACAAAATTTATCGAAGACGGCAGACGTAAACTACATGGTGTTTAATTTGGTGGTATTTAAGTTACAATGAAAGTGAAAAAAAATTTTAGAAACAAATTACATAAAACTAACAAACAGTAAGACAATATTAGATTAGTTTTGAGAAAAACATAAAGAAAGAAAGAGGATATCAGTTCATTACTGGTTTTAGTTTACATGTTTTAACAAATTGCAATATATTGTGTTTAACTGGTTTGTGTCGGACTTAAAATTAATAGATTCTTTATTTTTATTTATAAAACACATTTCCATGTATGGCTTTTATAAATTCATTCCTGTTTTAAAACCTTTACTTTATCTGCAGTGAAAGTGTGTGCTGTTTCCAAATGATGGTCCACCAATGCACATCTCTTTTTATGTGTACGACAGTCACTTTTATGCAACGATAGTCTCTGCTTGAACCACTGATTAGTTTGTCCTATATATGTTTTTTGGCAACTGTCACATGGCATCATGGTGACAAACATAAACAGGGTAATATTTTTGTTTCTAAAAATATTTTGATTAAAAGAAAATATGTAAAAGTGGACAACGCTGTGCCGGTCAAGCTTAATCACGTGACTACAGATTTATTTGGTATGATCCATAGTATATATTTAAGTAGAGAGAAAGAGAAATTAGTAGTTGCAAAATAAATAGAATATCTTTTTTGCACAATTTGCAAAAAATATTAATCTATTCTTGTCATTTTGTTATTATTTTATTTATAAAACAGAATAACTTAAATGAAACAGTGATGAACAATAAACAATTATTTTAATATAATTTATACTTGTTTTTTATACATATCTCGAAGTTCATACAGATCTGGTTGAATAGTAAACTTTATTGATTAAAGGTGAATCGTAATATGGTATATTATATTATATTTATATTTATGATATTAAATGATATATTCATATATTATGATATTAGAAATAAGCGAAAAAAGTAAAAGAAATAAAAGTAAAAAGAAATAAGCGAAAAAAGTAATACATTTTATATTCAGGGTGGTCCGAAGTGTATTCCGGAAGCTTCGGCAGAATATTCTGCATATAAAATTAAGTAAAAAAGTTCATATAAATGTATGTCCTAAAATGCTTAGTTTTGGAGATAATTAAAATTAAATAATTTATGAAAGAACATCAATAGTTGGATGAAAATTTGTGTTTTGGGGTTTTTTGACATGAGAAATTTGATTTTTATGTCAATATTACTCCTACTTGTAGAGGACTCCACATACATATTTTTTAACTGGTTTGAAGAGTAATAACTTTTCGTCGGTACTTGTATAAAACTACTGAGTAAAAAAGATACATTTACGACGTTTTTTTTACCTAAAAATGTCTCTTGGTAAAAATTAAACAAATTAAACAAATATATATGATAGATTTTGATAGATTTCAGCCTATTTTACGAACAAAAACTCCAAAAACTAATTTTACACGCTTTGATTTATTCAATTTTTTAAATACAGATTTACAAAACTATATCATCAACTCTCTACGAACGACTGCCATAATTTTATAATCATATCGAACGAAAACTAAACAAATCCCGGCGTCTGCTGATGCAGCGTCTGGGCTTCTCGGTTACTTGAGTGGCCTCGATTGGTTTGGTACACCCGCGGCCAACAACAGCCATCTAACATATATTTAAGGAAATTTTGGACTAACGCTTTGACAAAGTTGAACCATGTTTAATCCAATTATGTATTTTTATTGTGATAAACACTGCTTAAGATATATTTTTTTTCGTTAAGTGATAAGCAGAGTTATATCAAAATTTTATATATTTAATACTAAATAATTGAGAATATTGTAGAATACAAGAATAAAATAAAATATACAGAGAAGACCAGGCTACTAGTAACATAGCAACTTGCCGGACGAATTTACGCTTACCCGATTGCATTTGTAATTATTCACTGCCGGCTAGTCGGCTGGTCAGATAGTAGGCAGTTGCAGTTGTGCTTGGACGGGTCGGTCGTGACAGACTAGGAATACGACGCGAGGAGTGCCGAGCATTTATTATTTTCATTTTAAGTGTTTACCTACACTTAAGGTAACATTTAAAATAAAAATACTTAAATATTTATTATTTGAGTGTGTTTACAAGCCAAAACTAAAAATAAATAAATTCTCTAAACCCAAAACTCATTTCCAAAATTAAAAAATACCTCAATAAAATTTAAAAAAACTAAAATATTACTCTAAATAAAAAAAATATATATAACAAGTGTTCAAAAAGACCACCTTCTTGTGCTAGACAGAAGCCTAGGCGGTCGTAAAATCCCCGTCTGACATTGGCTAACATTGTAATGAAGTTCATAAAATTTCTACACTCACTCCTGGGACACCCTGTATATTGTGTTAATTAATATTATACTAGAATAATAGGGACTTTAATTTCTTTTAATAATGACAGTCAATGTATTTTATTGTTAATTGTTAAATCATTATTGTAATGAACTTCATTAGTATTCCGATTGTCGAATTAAATAAGATTAAATAAGTTAAATATTTAATTGCCATATTGTAAAAGAATTTTGATCGGTTTCGGTCGCTATAGTTTAATGCGAAAAACCGAACCGTTTGCGCCGCTCGCCCTACTCTGCTAGTGCAGGCTGAGTGGAGGGGAGCGTCAGTCGAGTACCTTGGCTGCAGCAGTTCCAAAGAGACAGTTTGTGGTTGCACGCGAAACAGTGAGGTTCGAGTCCGAAGTGCCTGCCAAGTGACCTGCTGCCAGCCACCGATCGTCGCCGCACTGTACAAGGTAAGCATCCACCGCCAAAGTGATCGAGGGTAGGTCGGATTATTTTTATAGTTATTAAGCGTTTACTCGACTACCTGGGCGCGTTATAGGGATAAGGGAGTTAGTCGTCGGGATTGTTAGGATATTAAAAGCGCGGGAGAACAACCATTGCCGACCAGGCAAAGAGGGACTACGCTGTGCTACGGGCAGGTTGCCAGGAACCGTGGCCTTTTTTTTTAAAAGGTTCTGTCTGACATCTGCTCAGGTATGACGTATCCTTCGGTTGCGGAGACAAGAGTCCTTAGTTTTCTTTATTAAAAATTACCAGGGTTGCCGACCAGGCAAAAGAGGGACTACGCGGTGCTAGGGCAGATCGCCAGAAACCGTGGCCTTTTCTTTTAAAGGTTCTGTCTGACATCTGCTCCGGTACAACGTACCTCTCGGGAAAAGCTAATTACGGGCTGATAATTAATTGATCTTCTTAAGGGACCGCCAGGGTACTTCAGTAAACGCACGGGTCGCGAATATTCATGGAGCTAGAACAAGATCTCGCCCAAATCCCGAGGCTGGTTTTGTAGCTCCAGTATTTCTCTAGGTGTGCCGTCCGGACGGCACCCTGCAACAGTGATGCTAGACGGGATCTCGCCCAAATCAAGAGGTTTTCCTGACCGGGCGGTGTGTGTGCGGGCTGTGCTTATCCGAACGACGCACGTACAACTCACTCCGGGACTCGCGTTTGTGTATTCCACGGGACGCTGTTAACTTCGCGATCAATCCGGGACTCGCGTTTGTGTATCCCACGGGACGCTGTTAACTTCGCGATCGATCCAGGATTCGCGTTTGTGTATTCCACGGGATGCTGTTAACTTCGCGATCGATCCAGGATTCGCGTGAGGGAGTCACGGGACGCTTTTAACTCCGACGCCGATCCGGGATCCGTATTTCGCTGTCAAAACGGACACCGTTCCGAAAAATATTTAGCTGTGACCATCGAGGCGCCTGTAACGACGTCGCCGCCGTTTAGAGAGTCGCATCGTAGTAGAGTGTGTTGCTCCGGTACCTACGTGTCTGTGTTCATTAGGACGCCGCTAAATCCGACGCCGATCTGGAACTCGCGTCGTCGTGTCTAATAGAACGTCACTTCGGGAACGCGTTTTGAGTTCGCGTGATAGAATTAGTCAGAGAGTTGCGTATTGGGAATAATCGATCAGAACTCTAGAGATGCACGGTTGATATTATAAATTTTGCTTTACGGGGTACTAAACATTTATTTTATTTTGTTATTGTTACAATACGGGAACGTAAACTTTCCTGGATTACTTTTGTACATAATTAATTTGTTAAATAAAAACCTAGTGTTACGTTATAGTTAATTGTGTGTTTTACTTTCTTTTCATCTCATCACTCCCTGGTATCTCCACTGTATAAAAGCTACCCGTACTGGCACTAGTGGTCTCTCAAACGCTTTAAACTTTGGGGGTGGCGCCCGAGAAACCGAACCAATGCAACTCGGCGTCCGTGAGCGTTCTCAAAAACGGAGAGACCCTCACAACATATTAGGGCTAATAGTTTGGAAATCCTCTCGTATTTTTACTTGAAGCTCATCCAGATTATTAGCCCTATTATGACCATACACTTTGGATTTTACATAACCTCACAAAAAGAAATCATTGGTAGAAAGATCTGGTGATCTAGCGGGCCACAAAATAGTTCCATGTCCACTAATTGAACGGTTGGGAAAAGTATTGTTCAAATATTCTTGAACAATTCGAGAATTGTGGGCAGGGCAACCATCTTTTTGAAACCAGACATTGTGGAATCTTTCTCCCAATAACTCACGAATTCTAGGCACAATCTGCTGTTGTAACAAGTCCAAATACTTAGCAACAGTTAAATTACCCTCTATAAAAAATGGACCAATCATATGCTCCCCTACAAAACCACCCCAAACATTTGGCTTTTGAGGATATTGCATGCGTACCTCAAAATATTTGTGCAAATTTTCCCGAGACCAATATCGTACTTGTGTAGGGTTATGACGACTCAATAAATGAAAACTTGATTCGTCCGTGAAAACTATACGCCGAATAAAGTTTTCATCTAAATTGGCCTTTTCCATTACAGATTCACAAAACCCCATACGCCGAAATTGGTCTTCATGGAAAATTTCTTGAGTTTTGCGCGCTTTATACGATCGGTATCCATTCTTTTTAAGGACTCTTTTAACGGTGCTAGATGAAGAATCTGTTACCTCAGCAATTTGATTACTTGAAAACGTGGGATTTTGATCCGCGATAGCACAAATGAACACTTGCTTTAACTCCAGTTCTTCATTAATCAACACATCAAGCTTTTTGTGTTTTTGTGGGGACACGCACCCATGTGTTTCAAATTTATTAATAACTCTTGATATAGTAGGTAAAGATGGAATTGGCCTGTTTACAAAAGTTTGTGGAAAAATTGTTTGTATATCCCGATAAGACCTATTTTGAAAATGCCATTTTACAATTTGAATCTTCTCACGAAATTCGTAAACATCCATTATTTTACTTAAAAATGAATTTTACACGAGAGCTGCCGCGAGAATATATGTATTCGTTTTGACTATTAAAATACGAATAAATACAATTCTGAAATATTCTTATCACATATCTACCTATTTTTATTTTATCGCATTTTTTCGCTTGCTTTTTATCCGGCGGACGGGTATACGCTAATTCGTCCAGTTCTGCCTATGTTACTACTACGGTGGTCCGGTCTGTATAGGTTATGTGTATATTGTTTTATTCTTGGAAGTACTAAGCAAAATATGGTATATTACATCGGACTTGAAAAGTGTTAGGGGTTTTGTCTTTTATTTGGCTGTATACGTGGGATATTTTTTAAGTGTGTTATATTTTACCATTTTTATAGGAGGAAAACCAAAACACAATTTTTCGATAATATGCCAACATAGGTAGTAGATTAAATTTACAAGAAAGAAAACCCAAAAAAGATCCAGTGGTTCTCAAAATTTAAGCAAAAAGTCATTATTTTGAAATTTGAAGTTTTCAAAGTAAAATAACTCGATTATTTTGGAATTATTTGAAATACTATAAAGAAAAAATATGTTTATTTTATTGAAAAGCCCTGAAAATATTTACACTTATTTAAGGGCCACCCTGTATATACGTATTGCTTTTCTTGTATTTTTTTTAAATATTACGAGAGTTTATTTCATTTTATAAAGATCTAGGGAGTTTTCTAAATATGTTTTCTACTTTTGGGCGATTAATTATATAAATGTTTAAAAACCAAATCGAACAGAGAAAAGGTTAACTTTGCCTCTCTGCTAATTAAGCCGTTTATAAAAAGCAATGACAAATCTCTTAGAGTACCACAAGGAAAACAAGAATTAATCTTCCTGAAAATCGACTGTAAATATAATCTATGGCGTGGTTTTTTTCTTTGTCGGTCACGAGTCTTTTCAAAAACTAATTGGTAAGGTTTTCGCTCTTTTGAAGCCTCAATTCGGTACGAAAGCATTCAAAACTACGGAAAATGTTTAAATGTTACTCATTTCTAAACTGGTTGAAATAACAAGAAGTTTTTTTTTCTCTTAAATTCATTAGATACCTCTGCTAATATAAAAGACATATTTTAATACTTTCAACGTAATTTTTATCTGATTATAATTGTACATATCTTTATTCCAATATATTGATTTTTAACATGCAGATAGACTTTATTTCCTGTTTTTTCAAGTCATCAAGGAGTAAAAATACTCAAAGTGTCTCAGTTAATGATTTTTTTTTGGACTATGCTGGTTGCACATACTCTCTTTTCTGTGGGACCGCATCTCACAATCACAAGAAATTTGTATGATTTTAGTTCCTTGCTCGATAATCTGCAGTAAAAGTCTCCATGTAGAATTTAGAATGTTTAGGAGGGGGGTTAATCAACGCTACCTTACAGATCTATTGTGTGTTTCCCGTTTTTCAGTTATAACAGTTATAACTCATCATACAGTCTCAGGGATTCGACAAAAGTCAGTATTTGAGACGGTTCCACAAAGGCCAGCTCTCCATCTGCGACATCAGTCGTATCAAAGTTTATGGTACGAACGGTTGTAGAAAAATTTCCATACAAGACGTCCATTAATTTGGTTGTAAATTTAGTCATCAAATAAAATAATCACTAAATTTTACTTAAAAAATTAAAATTACTCTTTATTTGTCTTGACATTTTAAATTGTAAGCAGTGAAATTGAAGTTGAAATTGAAAGAAGAAGCAGAAAAAATTGAAGAAGCAGCGAAGTTGAAAATACACTAACAATGACATATGTGTCACATACTCTGTAAAACATAATCAAAAAATCAATACATTAATATTTTATTTAGCACAAAGTATCGCACTGTCAAATAAAAGGGCGTCAGATATGGCTTGGAAGTGAAGCTGATATTTTGTATAAAAACTTATATTGGGAATTTGCTTTATCGTCATTACCAGACCAACTAGACGACATTTTTTTCGATCATACCGTATTTATGTTTTGTATAAGCCTGTATTTATATAACCCTGTCTCACGCTGAGTGTGCATTAGAAGTTTCTAGAAAACTTCAATATCTAGATGGGAGATTTTTTGCACATCATTGTTTCACAATGAAATCTATTAAAAATATTTTCAATATGGCGCACTTCCGGAAATACGCGAAGTTGGCAGTAACTCTTTTTATTTTGAATGGGTACCCCATTTTTTATTACATACTTAAATTTTCACTTATAATATCACAAGAGCTTAAATTATTCTCGGAAATTTTTTTGAGGGCACGAATATTTTGAAAATTATCCCGAGTCGAAGACGAGGGATAATTTTCCTAAAATATTCGTGCCCGAAAGAAAATTTCCAGGAATAATTTAAGCTTGTGTGGTATTCGGTAAGAAAATTTCACACCTAAATTTGAAAAAAAAAATATTAATCCAACATGACATTTTAAAATAATTTCAATTTGTTAAGTTGGCCAAGGTATTGATTTTTTTGACATATTATGTGTTTTGTCATTTTTGTTTGCGATTCTGTTATTAAGCTATTACTAGTTTTAAAACGTCTGTACGTAGAGTAAGAAGTGTATAGCGAAATGTCGCGATTTGGAAAAGTAAACCAACAAGTCATTAAAGAAGAAATTGAAAATATAAAACCAGATAACACCCGAAAATCAAAATCAAGTGTATATCCATCATATTTCGTTAATAGAAAAATACCAGCTTTAGTTAAATAAAGGCGGCAGAACTATATTTTTTAGAACATGGCAATTTCGAAGAAATTCATATGTAGGTATATCTAACATATTTCCTTAAATAAAAAATATTTCCAACCTTAGTTACATCAAATGCTAAAACTCAAATGGGTAATATTTCAATATATAGACATTGTAGTTCATTCACATTATGATTGTAGATCTTGTGTTTACCTTTTCAACTGTCAAAAAATTTCCACTAAAGTTTCGTGGCGCCTCGAAAAAATTTCCGGAAATTTTTTCAGTTGCCATGGTAACTAGTCAACATTAAAGCATGTTATTGGTTGAAAAGTAGAGGTGTGAAATTTTCTGTAAAATTTTATGAATTTTGATAATAAACCCTATATACTTAGCATTAATAGTTTTTGAGAAAAAAATATTTACAAATTTTGGATGTAAAAAACTGCCTGACAAAAAAATGTGTATAACCTAAACGTCAAATTTAGTTATTACCACAGTCACTGCGACACAAAGAGAAGACATGTGGCTATCTACTTCAAAAATAATTTTTCCAATGTTATATAATATTGGACGTAGCTGCCATGGAATGGAGCGATTAAAAATTTATCATAAATAATTTTTTTCAAATGGAACTCATTTTTTATTTCACTAGTGAAAAGGTTTTTCAATTCGTTACTTTTTAGTATACATGTTTCTATACCTAAAATTAATTGTTTTTAAGTTATATATGATTTTGTTTTAAAGCGTATATTTTATTTTTTTTATACTCATATGGAAAAAACTCAAAAATTATTCTGTATCACTAAACCGCTCTTCGAAAAAATGATCAATTTTTGACTTATGTAGTCTATTTAAATATAAATACATAGATTTGTATTCAAATAATATTTCCTTCTGCATGATATTCATAAAAATCACGTTTTATGTTGAATTCCTTTGCATAAATCTGCATAAAGTAATCTTAAATTTTCCACCCTGTCGCATAAATTATGGACAAAAAGTAATCTAAAAATGCAATTAATTTTTTAGCCATTTTTTATTAATCTTTTTTGAATAACATTGTTTAAAGGAGTACGTTTTGTCACACGAATATTAAATTAAACAATATGCATTATGAAAATAATTATTTTCAATAATTTTCTTTGTTCTCTTTATTCTCTGTCAAATTTTTGTAATTTGTTAATTTTAGTTCTCAAATTACAAATTTGAATATGTAGTTAAAAATTCAGTCTGAAAAACTTGTATTATTCTTGTCCTAACTAAGAGGCTGTCCTACTAAGAATAGCTCCCGCCTGTATCTCGGATAGTATTAACCGTATGGCCTGCGGAAAAAAATATTTATAACTAAAGAGGTCATGAAATGTTACTGGAAATTATTATCAAGTTTGTAGAACGGCCGCTAGAGAGCGCAACTGCTATGGAAATGGAATTTTTACGAAATTTTGTGTAGTCGAGATGCTGAAACATAGTAGAGCGACAAGGAATAGCATGGTACTTGTTTTTTACTTGTACTTTTTCCAGTAAATGTTACTGGAAATTATTATCAAGTTTGTAGAACGGCCGCTAGAGAGCGCAACTGCTATGGAAATGGATTTTTTACGAAATTTTGTGTAGTCGAGATGCTGAAACATAGTAGAGCGGCAAGGAATAGCGTGGTACTTGCAAATTTATTATCATTTTATTATCAAGACTATGACAATATGATGACAATGAAAAATTGGTTTCCATAACAATGTATATGTTACGGTTAAAGTTCGATGTCCGGTTAATGTCGACATTAACAAGTTAATGTTTGGGTTTGGTTTTGTTTTTGGTTGTTTTGTTTTGTGTTATTCTCGAGATTAACCGGGTAATGTCGATATTAACCGGATATCGACCTTAACTGTGACATATACATTCTAGTTCAACACATAGATAAAGGAAATAAATTTAGATTGGAAAGCCTGTCAAATTATATAATAAAATCATCAAAATGGCGGCAAGTAGTGCGGGTAAAGATTTTTCACCTACCGATATTAACTTTAAATGTCACCCTACGAGAAAGTCGGGGGTGGTTGTTTGTGCTCTTTGTGATACTGTATACCACAGAAGTGACTATGAATCTAAGTGCACACCCGTTTACATCACACATCTCTTAGTTATTTGTGAAAATCATAGCGACATTGACCTAACCTCAATAAATGCAAGTCAACAAATCAATTCCACAAACTCTTTAATATTTGCCAAGCTAAGGAGTGAGTTAGTGCATGAAGATAAAGACTTAATTAAATACAAAAGTGCATATTACCAACTTAAGCAGCAGTTTGATGCGTTGAAGGCTGGGCATGCTTCGGGCTCTAGTGGGTTTATTCGAGACAACAACAAACCAATATCCGAGAGTTCAAACGATTCGGATGAATTGTTACACGTGAAACAAATAAATAGTCAACTTGTTGACAAAAACAATATTCTTAAGGACCTAAACACTACACTCAAGGAACTAAATACGGAATTAAAAGATAAAAATACCAAGCTTTCTGAAAACATAACCTCAAACAACAACATTATGCCAACATTCACCGATATAGTTAGAAACAAACATTTTAGTTACAAGAAAAATATTCCTTGTATTATTGTTAAATACAACAGTGAATCCTGCAACGAAACATCTATAAATGATATTAAAAAATTGCTATTTCATTCTACAGGCATACAGTTTAATAGAGTTAAATCTGTTAAAGGGAAATTGATTATAAGCTGCAACAACGAGGAAGATATTGTGAAAGTTTGTCAAAAATTGGAGAATAATATCACACAAGGAATGACTATGGAAGTTGAACAGTTGAAAAAACCCAGGCTAAAAATACAAGGGATAGACATGGATTTGAAAAACGTTAATAAGGAAGAAATTATTCATGAAATTAAAGAGAGAAATGGATTTGATGGCAAATTAGTTATAAACTATCAGCATAAATTTTTTAATAAGAAAAATTCGAATTGGAACATAATAATTGAGTGTGATGCAGCATCATACAGCCAGATAATATCTACCAAATACATTTATTTTGGCTATAATAGATGCAGAGTGATGGACGATTACAATTTGAATAGATGTAATAACTGTTCGCAGTATTTTCATTCCAAATGCACAACTAATACAGTATGCAGTAAATGTGCTGGAAATCATAATACCAATGAATGTAACAACAGTAATTCTCCAAAATGTATCAATTGTATTACCTCAAATCAAAAATATAAAACAACAAGACGTACAGACCATGAAGCTTATGATTTAAATGCTTGTGACACCTATAAGTACTACCTACAGAGGCATATTCAATCAGCTGACTACCCATACAACCCTACACACACAAAAGACACCAATGACAATCGATGATGCTAGACAAGTGGACAAAAGTTAGTTAAACTAAATTATTATTGTTTATCTTTTTTTTTATTATAAATAGGTTTGATATATAATGGATGAAAACATAAGGATAGCACATTTGAATGTGCGATCTATATTTACAGGGTTTAATGAATTTAAATATCTGGTTGAAAGCAACGATTTTGATTTCATATTTTTGTCTGAGACATGGTTGTCTGATGGTGACGACTCGCTAATGTTTCAAATTCCTCATTATAATTTAATTAGAAGGGATAGAATGGGTAGAGGCGGGGGCGTTGGGGTTTATATAAAAAGTGTTTTTAGTATTAATATGATCACTTTCGATTTTGTAACAAATGACTCACTCGAGTATCTAGCATTTACGACTAAGATAAAAGACAAGATATATGGATTTGTTGTATTTTATAGACCGCCATCACTGAATTTTAATACCGTAATAGCTGATTTTGACAATATTTTCTCCAATTTTGTTCCATCGGTGGATGATATATTTTGTCTGGGTGACTTTAACATTAATTTACTTAGTTTAAATAATCCGTTAATTCCGTTATTTGAGAATTATAATTTGGTTTAAATTATAGAAGAGCCTACTAGGGTCTCTACAAATGTGATTACCTTATTGGATGCAATTTTTGTGACAAATCAATCACTTATAGCAAAATGTGGAGTCATGTCAGCAGATAATATATCTGATCATAAACTTATATATTGTAGTATAAATATACATAAGCCCTTGGTCACACCTAAGCTTATTAAATATCGTTGTTTCAAAAATTTTAATTATAATAATTTTTTGCACTCGCTGCATTCTCTACCTTGGGATGATATTCTGTATACGAATAACATTGATAATAAAATTGAAGTTTTTAATGAACTTATAATAAGTCTCTTCGATCTACATGCCCCGATAAAAGAATCTAGAATAACAAAACCCAGAGCGCCCTGGTTAACTTCTGATATAAAAATATTTATGAAACAACGAGACACTGCCTTGCAAAAATATAAGAAATCCAAGCTTAGTGAAGATTGGACCCATTATAAATTTTTGAGAAATTTTACTCTCTCTGCCATCAGACGAGAGAAGAAAAAATATTTGCACTCTTTACATAGAGAGAAAAATACAAGGCGATTATGGTCTGGAATGAGAAATTTCAATATATGCTCGGAAAAACATAAAAACAATATTCCTCCGTCCTTGTCTGACCCTAATGAATTGTGTAATTTCTTTTCTTCGTATCTCCAAAATATGTCAAATTGTGATACAAAAACTGAGTATTACAGAAAAAATATTTTCAGTGGTAATTTACAATTTTCGTTTAGACTTGCTAAAGTATCTGAAATAAATGAAATTTTGAATAGCATATAAACTAACGCAACTGGTGAAGACAAGATTACGCCGCTGATGTTAAAATATTGCAGTCCATATATAGACAAGTATATTACGCACATAATTAATTGTTGCTTGGAACGCAATTACTTTCCGGATAAATGGAAGATATCTATAGGAATACCCCTTTCTAAAGTTACTAGTCCGACGACATACAACGATCTACGGATAATAAGTATTCTACCGGCACTGTCAAAAATATATGAGAAAATTTTATACAGTCAAATGTATGATTATTTTATTACTAATGAAATTATTCCTCATAGTCAGTGTGGTTTTCGAAAACATTTTGGAACAACAGTGGCTTTAGCGAATGTTGTTGATGATATCATCAGAGCTTGCGACAAAAGTCTTGCTAGCATATTGATACTGTCAGATTTTTCAAAGGCTTTTGATACAATAAACGATGCACTTCTCTTATCTAAATTACATTTCTATGGCTTTTGTACTGAATCGCATTTCTTAATTGAGTCTTATTTATCCAACAGATTTTTGACTGTTTTTTTTTAATAATAAATATTCCAACAAAATTAGGCTGCACTCTGGTGTACCACAGGACTCTGTCTTGGGTCCGTTGCTGTTCCTTGTTTATACATCTGACATATTAAAGTCTTTACTGCATTGTAAGGTACAAGCATTTGCGGATGACACTCAACTGTATAGTTGCTTTGAGATGGATGACTATCTGGAAACTGAAGTAAATATAAATAAAGATTTAGAGATCTTAAGCCAACTTGCCAAAGGTCACAATTTGGCACTGAATAGTTCTAAATGTTACATTTTACTTTTTGGAAGCAGCAACAAAATTAATTTCTTGGAAAACAATCTTAATATAAAAATAGACAATGGAAAGCTAACTTTTGTTAACAGTTCCAAAAATTTAGGATTACTTTTGGATGTGGAACTTAGATTTAAGGAACATTTGAAAAAAACTATTACAACGAGCATACCTTGCTTTAAAGCTGTTATACAACAACAAACATATTCTAAATTTATACCTAAAGAAAAATCTTTGTGAATCGCTTGTAATGTCTCACTTTATCTATGGCGATTTTATTTATGGTTTTTGTCTGGATCTAGAGAGTAGGTTGCGCATTCAAAAGGTGCAAAATGCCTGTGTTCGTTTTATTTTTAATATAAGAAAGTTTTGATCATGTGACTCCCTTTTTAAAGAACTTAATTGGCTAAAATGGACTCGCGTAGAACTTTACACTTGTGTACATTTGTTGTGAAAATAATTAACAACCCCGCTGCTCCCCTATCTATTAAAGAGCGTTTAATTTTCAGACGTGACATACACGAAGTTAATATTAGGAATGGAGGTGAGTTGACGATGCCTCATCGTCGGACAGCCATTTTCAGCGCGGGTTTTCATATAATGCCGTTAAGGGTATAACTCGTTACCAACAGAATTGTTGAATTTGGGTGAGAATGCGTTTAAGCATAAATACAGAGAGTATCTTTAATGCATTCGTAATTTTCATATATTTTCTTTTTTTATACTTTACTTGCATTGTACATTTGAAACTTTTTAAAGGCAATTTGTAAAACATTATATTTAATTATTGAGTTTGCATGTTCTGGTTAAGTTGAGTAGCTATTGCAGCTAGACTACGCCAGACTTGCAATTTCGTTACCGTCTTATGTATTTTTTTTTTGTAAAATAAAGGCAATTTATTATTATTATTATTATTAAACTGCCCTCATTGAAAAAATACCAAAAAGTGTTTAAAGCGTCCATTCTGAAAGTAATTATTGCTATCTTGTGAGTTTAATTTACATTTTACTTACTCAAACCCGTGATAATTGTGAAAAAGTTAAAAACTAAAAACTGTGTTGTGAACTGTGAACTACAAAGACCATCATGGATCGTGACATAACTTCGGTTTTTTATTAATAATTTAAAATATTAACAGTGGCTAAAATTCTGGGCAGTAGTGTCGCAAACATTTGATTGATTCGAAACCAACAAACCAGAATATGTAGTGTACATGAAATTTTCAAAAACAGGAGAGAGTGTGGCAAGTTTTATAACCTTTACGAAAATTTGCAACAAATTTTGCTCACTTCATCTCAAAACTTATCTAAAATGTACCGGTTATGGTGATTACTATCTTTCTGATCCCATAAAATCTCTCTTACAAATACTAAATCTATTAATTTTTGGGAATCCATATTTTCTACAGCGAGACAGAGCGCCGAAAATAAAATTATTTGAATCGATCTCGATCTCGATCTAACCGCCCGAGCAGATCGCTTTACTTTGTTCACACGTACTTCTCTTCACAGGTTTGTGTTGGACGCGATGTCGCGCTGCTTACTCGCCGCTAGCCTCGTCACTCCACTATGTGAACTATGTGCCTAAGCTTGGTGAGCGACGGTGCACACGGTCAGACCCTGGCAAAGTTGTATACGACGTTTCGTTTACATCTTCATCAGGGTGGGGCTAAGGATTTGATATTAAACTCAACGTTTCTTCAGGAGTTTTCTTAATTATGGGTCGATTGGAACCAAACTCGGTACATGGATAGAGGTACCTGAATGACGGGCAGATGAGTCGGCCCTCAGACGGGCAGACAGCCATTTTAATACAAATTTTGTGAAAATGAATCAAATTATTTATTAATTTTTAATTTATTACTTTTTCAACATTTCAAACTACACTTTTTCAAACATGTCCTTCAAATTCTTCAATTTAATAGCTGTTAGTAAGAAGTTTCACATCAAATATGAGCATATAGTGTATACACAATTTTCTTTATTTCTAAAAATGTTTCGTTTAATTCATATGGAATGACTGCCAAATAAATTCGTAAAACATACTCGCTAGTTAGTTAATAAATAGTGACATGATGACTAAATTTAGCCATCAGAAAATTACTTTTAAAGGAAACTTGTCTTTCTTAATACATTTATTAAAAAGTGTCTATTATCTTTTGATATTAGATGTTCCTAAACATAAAGCTTAAACTAATATACTAAGCAATTACTACAGATTAAAATAATATGATGTAAACAAAATACACTTTTAGATACTGTATTCTTTATATATCTTCATAGTAGAAACCCATTTGCAATTAATGTCATTTAATTTGACGTAATATTTTTATTTTTATTTCTAACTCTTACTCTCGTGATATTTTTTTGCAACCAAACCAAACCAACACATTTCAGTATTTCACCAATAATATACTATATATTCTATTATCAACCACTTCATCTTGCATGTTTGAACTTCCCACGACAAGGAAAATTGACTGAACCAGCGTAGGTCATCGCCGAAGACGACCCTGAGCGCCGTCGTAACGGTCAAGAAGTGGGAGATAGCCTACGTGCCAAAAAAGTGCATAGTGACAAGAGAAGTGAACAAAGCGGCGTCCGTTTAACTTTGAAAGACTCTTTGCTCAGTGTATAACCCGTTATTATTCTTAATAGAGAAGTGATTAATTACATTTATGTATTTTAATTTCACTTCCTATCATACTACCTATTAATCTGTATAGGATAAAGTATTTTTTTCTTCGCTTTTTCTTTGTGTGAAAATTCGTTTGTGTATTGTCCCGATTTTGGTTCCTTAAGTAAAATTGTTGGCTACCGTGATGAGGACTTAACGGCACCTGAGGATATCAGATGTCTTGAACGGTGCCTATGGAGTATCTCCCGTCTCTCCATAGTAATTAGGGTAACTGAGGTAAGGTGTATTGCCGCAGTCGTTTATTTCTTTCAAACTCGTGAAACTCCTGTGGATCTGAAGTTAGTTTCCCCCTTTAAGGTCCTAAAGACCAGGGATCGCGTCTCCGCCCATACCAAATCTAAAATATAAAATTCTCGTGTCACAGATTTAGTTACCATACTCTTCCGAAACGGATTGACCGATTTTTATGAAATTTAATACTTAATTATACAAGGAATTAAAATACTACTAAAAATGAAAAATGATGTTCCGTGTTTTGTGGAATGACAAAGAAAAGGTTAGTCAAACATTTATTGTATGAAAGTTTTAGGAAAAGTCCCATCAGTGGAAAAAATTCCCACAGTTTTGAAAATGATTTTAAACGATTCCTCTAGACTTGGGCTGATATGTGTCAAAAGTCCCCGAAGATAGACGATGTGCTCGAGGGCTGGGGAGGAGTTAAATGTCAATTTTTCCACTCTTTTTTGCTTATATCTCGGAAACTATGACATCTACCAAAAAACGCTCTATCTATAAAAATAAAGCTAACAAAATTCTCTATAAAAATGGTTCTATACATTTTCTTCCGGACTTATGGTTTCCGAACTATGCCGTTCATAAAATTGGATACTAAATCAAATGGCATATTCCAAACCCGTACAAACACATTTCTTTTCATTGCACGTTTTTCGTTCAAATAGCGTTGAATAAGTACGATATCCTGATTTTTTAAGTATTAAGTATAAATTTTAGTATATACTGTGATTTCATAAATTTTAGACGTGATGCGTTCACATAAATCACTCCTTGACTGCGCAAGTTATTTGTTATTTGTTAACGAGGATAATGTTTTCTGTTCATTTATTTTGCTTTATATTTTTGTGTAATTAAAAGAATCAATATCGACATTATGTACATAATATATTAAAGAAACCAAATAAATAATAATAATTTGACTGGGCTAAAATACGTACAGTTTATATTAAATTATATATAGTATTAATAAAATAATCCGTAGCCAAATGTCAATCAACAGCATAATTGAAAAAAATGTCATCCTTTTTTAGTTAAACGGTACTACTTATTGCAGTAGATTCATATTGTATACATATAGTTGCGTATAGTTACCGTTAGGCGGTATAATAAACTATTGAAATTTTTATTATCAGAATGTTCTGTGATGTAGCATTCCCCGTATAATCCATTCGCCATATATTTGGAAAATTTTGTTTAAGTCTCCAATTTTCTCTATAATCTTGATACACGCAATTGCCTCAATACTGATAAATCAGCAGTAAAATGTGTTTTTTTTTCAAACGTCACAAAAGTATTAATTTTTGCGACGTGATTGGTGATTGATAATATAAAAAAGTCATTTTAACGCCTATAAAAGTATAAAAATAAATTATTAAACTGACATAAAGTGTCAAATTCAACGAGCGTAACCATAGTTTCTCGATATACAGGGTGGTCCGAACTGTATTCCGGAAACTTCAGTAGCATATTCTGCAGAAGAAAATAAGTAAAAAAAGGTCGTATAAATTATGTCCTTAAATGCTTAGTTTCAGAGATACAGGGTGTAGACGTTTCATTTTTATTTCGATGTTTTGCAAATAATTTATGAAGTAACCTCAATATTTGGATGAAAATTTGTGTCTGGGTGTTTTTTAACATGAGAAATTTGATTTTTATGTCAATATGACTCCTACTTGTAGAGGGCGCCACCTACATATGTTTTAACTGGTTTAAAGAGTAATAACTTTTCGTCCATACCTGTATAAAACTACTGAGTAAAAAAATATACATTCACAACTTTTTTTACATAAAAAAGGTCTCTTGGTTGTATTTTTAATTCATTCAGATCCAGACCGATGACCCCAAAAAGTCATACTATGGAGACCTAGGAGAACAAGAAGAAGTGTGAGCCGATGGGCACGTCAGAACAATGACAGGAAGACAATGGATGAGATTGGCTAGAGATCGCCTAACATGGAAAAACCTAGAAGAGGCCTATATCCAACACTGGATGGAATCAAGCCGAGAATGAAAATGTAGCTTTATACTTGTACATGTAGATGTAGATAATATATAGATGTTGATAACAAAGTTAGTCAAACCAATACATACAAAATTAAGTAATAATTACTATTACAAATTATTACAGTGATATTTTGAAACTAAATTAAATAAACTGTCTTGATTTAAAATATTAATTTAAAATTGAAAAGAAATAATGCTTTCCACTCGAGCGTTAAAACCCCGCCTCTAAAAAAATTTGAATTCCTTGTTGAAAAGAAAAAGAATATTTCCCTTTCGTCCTCCGAAATTTGCATTTCGTATTCCTGAAAACTAGATATCGTGCTAATGGGTTAAAAACTGCTGTTTAATACTACTACGAAATGTCGTTGTCGTTTCTCTTTTTTTTTTCTTTATAAATTATGTTCACGGCATAATTCATAAGAACTCTTTATTAGATCCCCGATTAGGATATTTATTTCTCATTTTGTTAAAGTGATAAAGGGGATTTTCATTATAACGGCGATGTAATTTAGGATTCATTTTTTTTCCTGAAACTCTCTGTTGTTTTCATCATATTTAAATATCATTTAAATATAATAAAGTTTATGAATATTAAATAGTAACTGTACAGAGGCGACGCGCCACGTCCCTATTTGATTACATGCTTGGAAGGTATCTGTTATGTAATATGATGATAATTTTGTTAAAAAGATATCTTAAAGGAGTGAAAATATATGTGGAAATATATTATGGACATTTTTGGAAATTTTAATTATTTGTTCATCTTAATTGCAATTCCAAGAAATATGGACCAATTCTGATAGAAAAATAATTTAAATTCCCTTTCTTATTTATAACATTTTACGCCATTTGCATCAGACCTCTCTAAAATACATTACAACTTTGTAATATTACAACAACTCTGTACATTACAACAAGTTTTCCGTATTTTGTTTCTTTTGTCAATTAATACGTTTTTAATAAAAGCTCTTAATACAGGGTGCTACAAATTCGAGGTACGAGCATTGGTATCTCGGTAACCGTAATAGATACGAACATGGTTAAATTGGGGCAAAGTTGCGCTTTGGGATGTTCCAAGATGCCATCAAAAAGTTTTAAAAATTTCAAGGATTGCTGAGTTTTTGGGAAAACTGATTTTTTGAAAATAAATTTTATTTTTTCCTGTCGTTACTTTTTAGAAAATCAAAAAAATAATTGCACATTCTCATAGCCACTTTATTAGGGCTATCTGAGAGTATTTTTATATTTTCAAATTAGCTGATAATTTGTGAGATACAGAGGCCAACTAAATTTTTTTAAATACGGACCTGTATTTTTTATTTCATATTTTGAAAGAACTCGGTCTCCTGAGTACAATGATATGCCACACTCAATATTTTTTTTTTTGGTTTTGACATTTGAACACAATTTATTTAAACTAATTTCAAGTCCGGCTCTGTTTTTTTAAAATATTTAATCTATTCATCGCTACAATATTGATAAGCTTTCAAATTTAACAATGACGTGGGGTAAAATATTGAATACGGAAAATCAAATGCAATAAAATAAAATAATTAATAAAAATATAACATAATACCAAATCAATCAAATCATTTTCCCGGAAGTTTGATTGGAAATTGTAGAGCAGTATAATGTCAAGCGAAGTTCCTGGACCTATCGCTATTACTTGACGTAATTTGTAAAAGTGTCAAATCAATTCATCCCAACATTTACAATAAAGAGGACAAAATGCATTCGGAAGTATAAGAAGACAGTTCAAAGAGCTGTAAATAAAATTGAACGAAAAATAAAATTATTTTAAATAATAATTAAATAGTTTTGTTGCTGTTAAGGTACTCAAAACAAAAAAAAGTATAAAGTGTGGCATATCATTGTATTCAGGAGACCGAGTTCTTTCAAAACCTCAAATAAAAATGCAGGTCTGTATTTAAAAAAATTAACTTGGCTTCTGTGTCTCACAAATTATCAGCTAATTTAAAAATCTAAAAATACTATCAGATAGCCCTAATAAAGTGGCTATGAGAATGCGCAATTAGTTTTTTGATTTTCTAAAGAGTAACGACAGAAAAAAATAAAATTGATTTTCAAAAAAATCAGTTTTTTCGAAAAAACTCAGCAATCCTTGAAATTTTTAAAACTTTTTTAATGGCATCTTGGTGAACATCCCAAACCGCAACTTTGCCCCAATTTATCCATGTTCGTATCTATTACGGTTACCGAAATACTCGTACCTCGAATTTGTAGCACCCTGTATATAAGAATATACAGGGTGTCCCAGGTTGAGCGTGCATTAGAAGTTTTTAGAGAACTACTACATCTAGCTCGGAGATTTTTTGCACGATTAAACCATCAATTAAATATATTTTCAATATATGGCGGCACATCCGGAAATACCGGAAGTTGCCAGCAACTTTCTTAGTTTAAATGGGTTCCCTCATTTTTTATTACATACTTAAATTCTCTGTAAAATTTTATGAACTTTGATATTAAACACTCTATATCTAACATTGACCTTTTTTAAGAAAAAAAAAATATTTAAAATTTTTGAACAAAAAAAAACTGCCTGTCAAAAATATGTGTATAGCCTAAACGTCAACTTTAGTGATTACCACAGCCACTGTGCCATAAAGAGAAGACATGTGGCTATCTATTTTAAAAATTAAATTGTTCGAATATCATATAATAATGGCCGCAGCTGTCATAGAATTGAGCGATTAAAAAATGATCATAAATCATTTTTTCCAAATGGAAACCCACTTTTTTATTTCACTAATGAAAAGGTTTTTCAATTCGTTACTTTTTGACTATACATGTTCCTATACCTAAAATAAATCGTTTTTTAAGTTATTTAAGATTTAGTTTTAAAGCGTATATTTTTCTTGACTTTAACCAGTAGCCTATGACTTTAAACGTTAAGTGATATAAAACAATAGATCAGGTCATGTCATATTGTGACGGTTTGTTCAAAAAGCAGCATCATTTCCGAGCCAACTTTGCGCTGTTTTTTTTCGATCATACGGAATATTATTAATAATATCAACTATTAGATATCACTAAAGAGCGAAAATACGCTGAGATAATATGAGATATATTTTTATAAAAATATATGAGATATATTTTTATAAATACACTTTTCAAACTCTCAAGGTAGACAGTATTTATAATATAGGAAATTCAGATAATTCGATTTCTGACAAATAGAAATAAATTCGTTGACCCTTTGACACTTAATGTCAAAGGAAGCTAGATAAATCAAGAAAAATATAAATCTGTTTACAAATTAAATTTTAAATAACTAAAAACGATTTATTTTAGGTATAGGAACATGTGTAGTTAAAAAGTAACGAACTGAAAATCCTTTTCATTAGTGAAATAAAAAATTCACAGTCCTTTACAAAGATGCAACCGGGGTATTCCAAACCCGTACAAACACATTTCTTTTCATTTAAATGTTTTTTGTTCAAATTATAGAAGTACGATATCCTGATTTTTTAAGTATTAAGTATAAATTTTAGTATATACTGTGATTTGCTAAATTTTAGACGGATAACCAATTCTGACTGCGCAAGCTATTTGTTTATTTGTTAACGAGGATAATGTTTTCTGTTCATTTATTTTGCTTTATATTTTTGTGTAATTAAAAGAATCAATATCGACATTATGTACATAATATATTAAAGAAACCAAATAAATAATAATACAATTATAAAATAATAGTGAATTATTATGTTTCTGAATTAATTTTTATGTCGGAAATAACAAATACCTTTATAAAATTCTTTAATTCAAAAGTATTCAATTATTATAGAGAAAATTCAGAAATCACACTTTCATATGTGCTTTTAAGACTTTGAAATCCTGCGAGGGAAGACTGATACTATATTGACGAAATAGATTGGGTAGTGCAGATACGTACATATTTCACTTACGTTAACTGGTACCTACAGGAAGAAATTATGTAGAATATCATCGCAATATACAACTTCAGGGAACCAGACCAGAAATGCTAATGCCTCAAATGCTTTGTGCTACTTAACATTGGAAAAATCTACTGCAGGCGGGGATAGAAATATTCAACTCTGAGCAAACATCGACCATAAACCATGATTCTTGAAATTGAACTATTTACTAAAAAACTGACATTTAACTCCTCCCCACTCCTCGAGCTCATCGTCTATCTTAGGGGACTTTTGACACATATCAGCATAAGTCTAGAAAAATCATTTAAAACCATTTTCAAAACTGTGGGATTTTTTTCCACCGATTTCTCTAATTTGACTGGGCTAAAATACGTACAGTTTATATTAAATTATATATAGTATTAATAAAATAATCCGTAGCCAAATGTCAATCAACAGCATAATTGAAAAAAATATCATCCTTTTTTAGTTAAACGGTACTACTTATTGCAGTAGATTCATATTGTTTACATATAGTTGCGTTTAGTTACCGTTTTAGGCGGTATAATAAACTATTGAAATTTTTATTATCAGAATGTTCTGTGATGTAGCATTCCCCGTATAATCCATTCGCCATATATTTGGAAAATTTTGTTTAAGTCTCCAAGTTTCTCTATAATCTTGATACACGCAATTGCCTCAATACTGATAAATCAACAGTAAAAAAATAAACGCCACAAAAGTATTAATTTTTGCGACGTGATTGGTGATTGATAATATAAAAAAGTCATTTTAACGCCTATAAAAGTATAAAAATAAATTATTAAACTGACATAAAGTGTCAAATTCAACGAGCGTAACCATAGTTTCTCGATATACAGGGTGGTCCGAACTGTATTCCGGAAACTTCGGTAGCATATTCTGCAGAAGAAAATAAGTAAAAAAAGGTCGTATAAATTATGTCCTTAAATGCTTAGTTTCGGAGATACAAGGTGTAGACGTTTCATTTTTATTTCGATGTTTTCCAAATAATTTATGAAGTAACGTCAATATTTGGATGAAAATTTGTGTCTGGGTGTTTTTTAACATGAGAAATTTGATTTTTATGTCAATATGACTCCTACTTGTAGAGGGCGCCACCTACATATGTTTTAACTGGTTTAAAGAGTAATAACTTTTCGTCCATACCTATATAAAACTACTGAGTAAAAAAATATACATTCGCAACTTTTTTTACATAAAAAAGGTCTCTTGGTTGTATTTTTAGCTCATTCAGATCCAGACCGATGGCCCCAAAAAGTCATACTATGGAGACCTAGGAGAACAAAAAGAAGTGTGAGCCGATGGGCACGTCAGAACAATGACAGGAAGACAATGGATGAGATTGGCTAGAGATCGCCTAACATGGAAAAACCTAGAAGAGGCCTATATCCAACACTGGATGGAACCAAGCCGAGAATGAAAATGTAGCTTTATACTTGAATATGTAGATGTAGGTAATATATAGATGTTGATAACAAAGTTAGTCAAACCAATACATACAAAATTAAGTAATAATTACTATTACAAATTATTACAGTGATATTTTGAAACTAAATTAAATAAACTGTCTTGATTTAAAATATTAATTTAAAATTGAAAAGAAATAATGCTTTCCACTCGAGCGTTAAAACCCCGCCTCTAAAAAATTTGAATTCCTTGTTGAAAAGAAAAAGAATATTTCCCTTTCGTCCTCCGAAATTTGCATTTCGTATTCCTGAAAACTAGATATCGTGCTAATGGGTTAAAAACTGCTGTTTAATACTACTACGAAATGTCGTTGTCGTTTCTCTTTTTTTTCTTTATAAATTATGTTCACGGCATAATTCAGATGAACTCTTCCCGATTAGGATATTTATTTCCCATTTTGTTAAAGTGATAAAGGGGATTTTCATTATAACGGCGATGTAATTTAGGATTCATTTTTTTTCCTGAAACTCTCTGTTGTTTTCATCATATTTAAATATCATTTAAATATAATAAAGTTTATGAATATTAAATAGTAACTGTACAGAGGCGACGCGCCACGTCCCTATTTGATTACATGCTTGGAAGGTATCTGTTATGTAATATGATGATAATCTTGTTAAAAAGATATCTTAAAGGAGTGAAAATATATGTGGAAATATATTATGGACATTTTTGGAAATTTTAATTATTTGTTCATCTTAATTGCAATTCCAAGAAATATGGACCAATTCTGATAGAAAAAATAATTTAAATTCCCTTTCTTATTTATAACATTTTACGCCATTTGCATCAGACCTCTCTAAAATACATTACAACTTTGTAATATTACAACAACTCTGTACATTACAACAAGTTTTCCGTATTTTGTTTCTTTTGTCAATTAATACGTTTTTAGTAAAAGCTTTTAATACAGGGTGCTACAAATCCGAGGTACGAGCATTGGTATCTCGGTAACCGTAATAGATATGAACATGGTTAAATTGGGGCAAAGTTGCGCTTTGGGATGTTCACCAAGATGCCATCAAAAAAGTTTTAAAAATTTCAAGGATTGCTGAGTTTTTTGGGAAAAACTGATTTTTTTGAAAATAAATTTTATTTTTTCCTGTCGTTACTTTTTAGAAAATCAAAAAAATAATTGCACATTCTCATAGCCACTTTATTATGGCTATCTGAGAGTATTTTTATATTTTCAAATTAGCTGATAATTTGTGAGATACAGAGGCCAACTAAATTTTTTTAAATACGGACCTGTATTTTTTATTTCATATTTTGAAAGAACTCGGTCTCCTGAGTACAATGATATGCCACACTCAATATTTTTTTTTTTTTGTTTTGACATTTGAACACAATTTATTTAAACTAATTTCACGTCCGGCTCTGTTTTTTTTTTAATATTTAATCTATTCATCGCTACAATATTGATAAGCTTTCAAATTTAACAATGACGTGGGGTAAAATATTGAATACGGAAAATCAAATGCAATAAAATAAAATAATTAATAAAAATATAATATAATATCAAATCAATCAAATCATTTTCCCGGAAGTTTGATTGGAAATTGTAGAGCAGTATAATGTCAAGCGAGGTTCCTGGACCTATCGCTATTACTTGACGTAATTTGTAAAAGTGTCAAATCAATTCATCCCAACATTTACAATAAAGAGGACAAAATGCATTCGGAAGTATAAGAAGACAGTTCAAAGAGCTGTAAATAAAATTGAACGAAAAATAAATTTGTGCAATAGGGAGGGTGGTAACCCTTTTTTTTTTTTTTTTTTTTTTAGAAGCTAGGTTGTAGAAGTTGATTTATTTATAATAACTAGGATTAATATTATGCATATTATTAGATCGCACACTGAGATTTCAAATTCACAATAAAAAAAAACATTTTTAATTTTCTGATCTGGATATTATTTATTTGAATCTTCCAGTTGGCTCGATTTTCCTTATTCAATGTTAATTAGCGCTGATCAGTTTTATTGCGATGAATATAATCAGATTAAATAATTTAAGAAACCAGAGTCGGACTTGAAATTATTTTAAATAATAATTAAATAGTTTTGTTGCTGTTAAGGTACACTACAAAAAAAAAGTATAAAGTGTGGCATATCAGTGTATTCAGGAGACCGAGTTCTTTCAAAACCTCAAATAAAAAATGCAGGTCTGTATTTAAAAAAATTAACTTGGCTTCTGTGTCTCACAAATTATCAGCTGATTTAAAAATCTAAAAATACTATCAGATAGCCCTAATAAAGTGGCTATGAGAATGCGCAATTAGTTTTTTGATTTTCTAAAGAGTAACGACAGAAAAAAATAAAATTGATTTTCAAAAAAATCAGTTTTTTCGAAAAAACTCAGCAATCCTTGAAATTTTTAAAACTTTTTTAATGGCATCTTGGTGAACATCCCAAACCACAACTTTGCCCCAATTTAACCATGTTCGTATCTATTACGGTTACCGAAATACTCATACCTCGAATTTGTAGCACCCTGTATATAAGAATATACAGGGTGTCCCAGGTTGAGCGTGCATTAGAAGTTTTTAGAGAACTACAACATCTAGCTCGGAGATTTTTTGCAGGACTAAACCATCGATTAAAAATATTTTCAATATATGGCGGCACATCCGGAAATACCGGAAGTTGACAGCAACTTTCTTAGTTTAAATGGGTTCCCTCATTTTTTATTACATACTTAAATTCTCTGTAAAATTTTATGAATTTTGATATTAAACACTCTATATCTAACATTGACCTTTTTTAAGAAAAAAAAATTAAAATTTTTGAACAAAAAAAACTGCCTGTCAAAAATATGTGTATAGCCTAAACGTCAACTTTAGTGATTACCACAGCCACTGTGCCATAAAGAGAAGACATGTGGCTATCTATTTTAAAAATTAAATTGTTCGAATGTCATATAATAATGGCCGCAGCTGTCATAGATTGAGCGATTAAAAATGATCATAAATCATTTTTTCCAAATGGAAACCCACTTTTTTATTTCACTAATGAAAAGGTTTTTCAATTCGTTACTTTTTGACTATACATGTTCCTATACCTAAAATAAATCATTTTTTAAGTTATTTAAGATTTAGTTTTAAAGCGTATATTTTTCTTGACTTTAACCAGTAGCCTATGACTTTAAACGTTAAGTGATGTAAAATCTGGTCATGTCATATTGTGACGGTTTGTTCAAATTGAATTTGAATTATCTTGCTGATAATAACTACAAAATTGAGAAATGTGTTATTTAATGTGTATTTTAATTCCAGACAGACTATCCTGAAATCAAGCTAAACGACTACGTAGTTAATAGCCCTGAATCAAAATATATTGTATTTGTTATTAAAGCCACCGCTAGCTTAATGATAATAATAAATAAATATCAGTTTGCTTGTGCCCTCGTCGTACAATAAAACGAAAATGAAAATATTTATACCGGGTGCGTCTCAAAAGTGGCTCACCCCTATAACTTTTTTATTTTTTCAGGTAAAAAAACGAGATTTGGTATGCCAGTGTATGACATAAAATAGAATTGATTGACGTATTCAATTGTTTTCGGCCACCTCCTGTTTCACCGGAAATGCCCAATATCCCATATCCAATGCCCATATCGTGACTACAATGCCAGAATCGTATTTTTAATCATTTCTCAATTTTTTCAAATGGAACAAGGGTTGCTCATTAGCATATTTGGAAAAATCATTTTTTACGAATAATTTGATACCTCATACTTGCTATTTCGAATCAAATTGTCGTTATGAATCCCCAAAGATTTTTTTTAATATGGAGCGTATGTGGAATATTAACATGTCGAATATCTGAGCATTTTCTCTTATATCAAGAAAGAAATACAGATAATATACAAGACAAGTACTATGTTTATTTTTGTCTCAATTGGGGACTGGATATACAGGCTGAATTATTTAAAGTGTCATGAATTTGTTGGCGTCTTAGGATAAACTGCTAACTCCATTATTCCTAATTTTACAGGAGAGCAAAAAAACGGTACAAAAAAATATGTACACATGTAGGAAGTATTTTCATGCGTTAATGTGATAAAAAGTTAAGAATTTTATTTGTTGGGGAAAAATAAAACTCAATATTTCGTGTTACATAATTTTTTTCAGACACAATAGGGAGATAGCAGATATTCGTCTTGCAGAAATAAGATTAAAAATATACTTTTGAAGATAGGACACTTTATTGTTTGAAATGTTGAAAATGGAATTGAATATTACACAAACAGATTTAGAATAATGAATTAAATTTAAAAATATGATATTCATAACCATATATTTAGAATATCGTCGGTCTAGAAGCAAAACATACAAGTCCAAAAACGAATAAATTTTTAAAGCATTTTTAAAGAACTGAAATAGCAGCATTTTGGACTTAATGAATATGAAAATAATTTAAAAATTATATTAACTTATAATTCTTAGAATATATGGTAGAATCTTTCCATGCTTATCCTAATTTTTATACAACGGTAGTAGACCGAGCTTGAGAAACAGTGCGTGATTTTACTAAATTTTTATTACTTTTCTCTTTATTTTTTTAAAAATTATGTATCATTTACGTGGAAAATCGTTGAAAAAAATAAAACTGATTAGGTATTATGGAAATTCTTGTACAACTAAGTAATGCTATTTAAACTATTTGTAGCACGCCTATGAATGGCTCGTATATTGAGAATTTCGTTTTTCCCCTTATCCTTTACGGATACCCCGTATTTACAGAACGGATCGACGCACAGTGGTCTAAATGGAAAAATTACCGGGACACTCAATTTTGTTTTTGAAATAAAGGAAATAATTGTTATGTATAATGTTTTTATGTAAAATTACACTCATCAAAAAGATTTTTTACATTTTTACCTTCCTATTTTATATACAGGGTGTTCAATTAGTGCGATAAAGTCTAGTATCTCGTTTGCTATTTAAAATTTTAAAATAATGCTAATACAAAAGTTATAAGTAATAATGAATCGCTTCTTGTTAAAATATTTTTAATTATACGGGGTGTGTCAGAAAAGAGCTAACTTCAGTTTATTTAAAGAAAACACCCTATATATTTTTTAATATTTCAATTCCTGGTACTTTTTCCAGCATTTTGATATAGGGGTGAATGGTTTATACCATGTGTATCAAAAGTTACAGCCATTTTTATTTTTGAAGCTCTATACCATTTACAGTACCTAAAATATTATTTTGTTTTATTGCGTCAGGATATTACAAGATGGTATTTTGTCATTTTATTTGTTGAATTTACAAGTGAAAATTACAACTTAAAACAATGTATTAATGATATTGTGTTACTTGGGTATTTTTACTGAATGTATTTACTGGTCTACAAAATGTTATCTTTATCAAGGCTTCCTCTGGAGAAAATGGTCGCATCTCGTTGTTTAACCTTTCTAAATTTTTTATTTTTGCCAAATCTCCCGGACTAGAAATCGTAGCTTTTTTGATGGCAAATTTGGATTTCCTTTTTTTGTATATCCAGTCTGAG
This sequence comes from Sitophilus oryzae, assembly GCF_002938485.1. NCBI lineage: Eukaryota > Metazoa > Arthropoda > Insecta > Coleoptera > Curculionidae > Sitophilus > Sitophilus oryzae. The sequence continues at coordinate 804,313 of NW_022146952.1, read as the reverse complement.
TAGCAAACGCAAGTTCAGCAGGACTACATTGAGAAACCAATTCTTGTGTACGTCTTCTCTTAGTTCTAGTACTAACAACACTAAATTCTCTTGAGTTCTTTCGCGAAGGCGTTTTTGCATGTTGCTGAAAGGTGCTTTGGTACTTTCCTGATTTCTATACAGGGTGAGTCTTAAATAAGTGTAAATATCTTCAGGGCTGGTAAATTTCGATAAAAGAAACATATTTTCTCTTTACCGTTTTTTCAAATAAATCCAAAACAACCGTGTTATTTCACCTTTAAAATTTCCAATTTTTTGATATAATTTTGAGAAACATTGGATTTTCTTTCTTGTAAATTTAATCTACTACCTATGTTGCCATATTACAAACAAAGTATGTTTTTAAACTAAAAATTAAAAAAAAATTCAATTTTTTTTTTAAAAAGTTCCAAATTTAAAAAAAAAACTTGCGCAAAAAATCTCATAATCGTGTTTCTTGGGTCGATATATACTACCTCCAAAAATATTTGCACTTATTTAAGACTCACCCTGTATATAATAGGGAAAAATTGACCAAAACGTAAGGCGAAAAAATACGCAAAAAAACCACACGGGCCCCTCTTACATTGCCGATGTTTGATTGCCGGATCGATGTACTGTACTAAAGAAACATACGAATAAGAATCCCTGTGTTTGCTTTAGCGTGATCGTAACGGAAATTACGGAGATAGCAGCATTTCGGTGGCTATTTCAGATCAGTGGTAGTTAGCAGATATTATTGAGTTAAAATACCAAATTTTCTTTGATGGAAAAAAATGTATTTGCTTTCCCTGCTCATAGAGTATTTTTTTTCTCTTTCTAATGGTATAAAAAACTTATTAACGTAAAAAATGGAGTTAGCAGGTTATTACGTTTCACTGAAGATATATATTTCACGTTTTATTTTCTGGAAACGTATACATTTTAGTTATAAATTAATTAATATTTGGGTGGAAATAATGGTAGTATACAGGCTGTTTCAAAACAAATGCGAAAAACTTCAGGGGGTGATTCCTTGTCCAAATAAAGGGTAGTTTTTTCATAAACGTTGGGTCAAAAGTCAACCATTAGGGAGATATTGCGGTACAAAGATGGCGGAAAAATAATGTTTTTATTTTTTATCTTGAAGACGAAAATAGATAGACTAATAAAATTTTATGGAAGCATTACTGCGATGAAAACACACTTTCTGGTAATTTTTTCACTTTTTTAAAATGAGTGGAAGGGTTTGAAATAAACTACCCCTATCATTCTTGTTAACGAAATTTAAAGAAAAATCTTAACAATCACATGCAAAAAATTAGTTTGGATAGCTTAGTTTGTTTAGAAACTTTTTTATCTCTTGTATTTTTTTGATAAAACTCACCGATTTGAAATTAAAAAATAAAATGTAAAGCATTACATGTCAGGACAAAAAACATTTTCTGATAAAGAATCTAGTGGGCTGCTGTAATTTTTTTAGGAAAAAATCTAGTCGGCCGCTGTTACTTTTTAGGATGTTCCTAATATTCTTTTATTTGACATTACTCTACTGCAATACGTTATTATCTTGATGATTATTATTATCGTTATTATCACTAGATTCTTAATCTAAAAATGTTTTTTGTCCTGACATGTAATGCTTTACATTTTAATTTCCAATCGGTGAGTTTTATCAAAAAACACAAGAGGTAAAAAGTTTCTAAACAAACTAAACTATCCAAATTAAAGCATTTGCATGTGTTTGATAAGATTTTTCTTTAAATTTCGTTAACAAGAATGATAGGGGTAGTTTATTTCAACCCCTTCCACTCATTTTAAAAAGAGTAAAAATTACCTGAAAGTGTGTTTTCATAACAGTAATGCTTCCATAAAATTTCATTAGTCTATCTCTTTTCGTTTCAAGATAAAAAATAAAAACATTATTTTTCCGCCATCTTTGTACCGCGATATCTCCCTAATGGTTGACTTTTGACTCAACGTTTATAAAGCAAACTACTCTTTATTTTGAACAAGGAATCACCCCCTAAAGTTTTTCGCATTTGTTTTGAAACACCCTGTATATACTATACTCTATTATTGCTCTAATCTATTATTCAACGATATCAAACCAAACCAAACAAATGAGCTTGCAATATTATCGGTTTTTATCACCTGTACATTTTGTACATTTTCTGCTTTAAAAAAATATCTAAAATGTCAATATACCCATGAAATATTGAATGTGTTATTTAAAAGATGAGGTCTAAATTATAAGAAGTTCATTTTCTACGAAAACTTGAGGAGATAAGTAAAAATGGTATAACACAATTTGATAGACAATTAAATTGTGCATGTGATTCATGTAAAATATACAGAGTTTTCCATTTAAATTAAACAAGTTATTGCCATTTAAAACTAGTAATTATTTAATATAAATTTTTAGAGACTCTGCATAAAGTAGTATTATTTTTATTATTACAAAACAAAATTTAGAAAGCCGGAAAACATCAGTACAATATTTGGTTTTAAAACTTAAATACTGCTAGAGAAATGGAGCATTAAAATTGTTACTGCATTTTCGCAAAATCGTAAATATGTATTTCAAATACGGTAAAATTAAAATGCGGTAAACCTTAATCAAATTTATCTTTATTTTAATTGTAGAAACTAAAAATGTAATAATTACAAAGTGCTTCATTTAAAAAAAACAACTTTGATATTTCTTTATTTATTTGGAAAAATCTGTACCTTTTGAATATAATTTGAAATTGTAGCTTTAGTAGTGCTCCAATCATAATTTTTAAAAATCTGATCATATGGCTACAATACTCGAATCACAAAGGGGGTTTCCTGGACGGCTAAAGAATCGCCTTCGTATTTCTATGCGTAAACAATGAACGAAATGCTAGGTGTTAGTGTCTTATTAATGTAAGTTTTATAAATTTAACAGAATTGTGCTCTTATATGAATTAGTTGTATATCCTACTAATAAGTAAAATTTTTGTGTGTAATTATTCATCTCCATACAGAGTTCTGAAACCAGCAACTTATATATTTCTAGTCTGTACCACCAACAAGCGTGTCTATTTAGAAAGAATATGATGAAACACTGCATAATTTGAAAGTATGCAATGCTGAAAAATTACTTTTTTAGCCTATAACCTTAGACAAGGAAAGAGAGGGGACGGGTAACTCGCATATTCTCCCGTGATCGGTTTGTGAGGCCAAAATTTGACCGGCGGCCATACTTTGATGACAAGATTCGTTTTTTGAGACAACTGTTTCGTTTTTAATTTATAAACTGTGTTGTTTAGTTTGGTGAGATGTTCAGCGTATGGCTGCAAAGGCTGAAGCGAGAAAAAAGTGGCTGGAATTACATTTTACAGGTAAAAGTCGATACACAACTTTTGTTATGTAGTCATAAAATGTACATTTTTTCATTATGACAGTAAAAATATGTAAAATGCTTTTAATATGTCTTGTCCCACATCCAAAGCAAACTATTTTTATTAATTCCAAGTAGTATTTTCAATATCCTATATTATAATAATGTTTGAAACTATAAATAGTGCTACTCAGACTGGATTTCTCCAGTGGCGTAGGAAATTATAATCAGAGAAATACAATTTCTGCAATAAACATTTTTTTTATATACTTTACATTTAAAAAATGTATAAAGTATTGTTATCAAATATGTAAAATAATTGTAAACTATAAAAAAAACATGAAAAATTTTGGTTATAAAAAATCTATATGTATAGTTGTTATATAAAACTTAAATTTATCTGCCAAGATTTGCTGGGGGTGGCCAAACTTGTGGTGGGCTACTTGTTACAATATTTTTTTAAATATCCTTCTAAAAAATTTGCTAATTTAGGTATTGTAACAATATTTTACGGTCGCTACCGGTATAGTGGTCTGCCGCGTCCGGTTTAGCTGAACCATGGTAGGCCATCGCCGAAGACGACCCTGAGCGCCGTTGTAACGGTCAAGAAGTGAGAGATGCGCGCGAATGGAATTCGTGCCTACGCGTGCCAAAAAGCTGCGTAGCGACAAGAGAAGTGAACGAAGCGGCGTCTGTTTAACTTTGAAAGACTCTCTGCTCAATGTATAACCCGTTATTATTTCTTAATAGATAAGTGATTAATTACATTTATGTATTTTAAGTTCACTTCCTATCAGCTTAGGCCATACATTGTGAAATGAAAAGTTTTTAAAAGTTAAAAAGATAAAAATAGATATTTTTATCAAAGTGAACAGTTCAATGGTGAAACAGTGCTTGTGAACATTGTAAATTGTGCTAGTGAACATTCTGGAACATTTGTGTGTGGACAAAATTCCTAGAAATTTACTCAGCATAGTGCAAATTCGTCGTTTGGCTGCAAATTCAACACTAAAACCTGATAGTTTTCACCAACTTCAACAAATCATCCAATCCAAGCACCTTGGGTTTGAAAGAAAAGAAAAACTAAAAAAAATTCAAAAACCACATCATTTCGGTAAGTTTTTGAACATTTTTTTCACTCTGCAACCTTCAGAAGAAAACCGGTACTGGCTACGGAGCCACAGTAGTAGAAAAACATCTAAATTACGTAACATGGTAGAAGAAAACGTCACTCTTACGCAGCAACAATTTGAAGCACTCTTATCACGCATCAGTAATTTGTCAACACAGCCGTTGGAAACAGGGAATTTCTCTTCATGTTCGTCGCGTTTTAACTGTAGCAAATACTCTGACGTAAATGCTTTTATAGACGCTATAAAAAAATTCAAAATTCAAAAATCTTTATGTCTACAGTGGTACATAGTTTTACAAATTATAATAAAATATAAATAGTAGTAACCTAGTTACCTAATCAATAATATAATTCATGCAAGTACGTGAATTCATAATAGATATCAATATAAATATTTACAAAAATAGCCTTACGTAATTTGCTTAGAAAATTTACACCATCGGAATTTGACGATCACTGCAATATTTTTAATTGTAGGTCAGTGTAAATAATGTGTTTATATAATGTAATATTCACTTAAAAAAAAGTGGTGTATTGATTTTACCTGTTACAATTTTTGTTTTAAATAACTTATTACTATTTAATATTTTCGATATTTTAACTCACTATTACTACCATTATACAGATATTAAATTTTAAATAAATATTGAGACACCTAGGTTTCTATGTGAAACCTGTGTGCGTCTCATTGTTTAGCTTTTTCTTAGAATATAAAATTGATATATTTAATTGTCTTACATCTAAGTAAAGATTTGCTTAATTAAACTTAATAACCAATAAAAATGAATCCAGCTATAATTAACTTAATAACTAGGATAAAATATAGCGTAAATAAAGGAAAGTTAAATAACATAAGGTTTATAAATCGAAAAATATAACTAAAAATATGACAGGCATACATTGTGTTTCTACTCGAAAATGTGTTGAAAGACTGTTTTGTAATTTTTATAAACATATTCTCTACGTTGTAGATTAAATTTATGTATGTTACTTACTCTGCGTATCTCCAGAGGAATACAATTATACAATTTTGGACCCATATTATTTACTGAGTTTAGACTCATCGCAGTTCTGTTTTCCGGGAGCATAAGGTGTTTTTTTGTATTAGCTCTAGTGCTATAATTATGATGTATTGTTTTCTTTTTGGTGTCTAATTGCATGAATCTCGCGACATTTAGGATGTATATAATGTCTAAGATTGGGGACAGTTTCCGAATATAGCAACTCAGTGTGAAATAACTTCGGTTTTCTAAATATTACTTTTAATATATAATTTTGTAGAATGTTCAAAGGCCTTAAAACTGTTTTGGATTCATTTCCCCACACGAGAGTGCCATATCTCAGAATAGACTCAACAAATGATCTACATATTAGGATCATCATTTCATAAATTCTCTCAATAGATAAAACTTATAAATCAAAATTCTAACTGATTTTGCAACTTTATACACGTGTCTATCCCATCTCAGATGCTTGTCAATAATAACTCCTAGGTATTTTACTTCGCTGACTCCTTGTATTCGTTTTGAGTTTTGATTTGTATTAATAATGTCAAATTCAGGTCTTTTTTTTTGGTCAATGAAAATGCTACAAACTTTGTTTTTTCAACATTAATAGTAAGTTGTAGATTGTTCAGCCAAGTGCAAACCTTACTGAAGCTATTTTCTGCTATTTCTTTAGCCTCTTCCCAGGAATTACCATTGACAATCAGAACCGTGTCATCGGCATAAGATAAGAGAGTCCCATTGACACTTACTTCCTTAAGAAGAGAATTCATATATATTATAAATAAGATAGGACCCAACACTGTTCCCTGAGGAATACCTATTCTTACTGTATTAGGGTCACTGAACTGATTATTTATTTTGACCATTTGTTTTCTGTCTTGTAGGTATAATTTAAATAGTTGCAAAGTTAGGCCCCTTATACCATACTTAAATAGGATTCCCAGGAGAATGTGGTGGGAGACCGTATCAAATGCTTTTGACAAATCCAGAAAAATTGCGATAGCCTTCTCATTATTGTTAAGACTGTGTGACACTTCCGAGATCAGTTTCCATATTGCATCTGCAGTACTAGCCCCTTTTATAAAACCGTATTGATTATTTGATATAATGTAATTTTTTTCAATTGGGTTTTTAGTGCTTTTTCTAAAATTTTGCTAAAATTATTTATTAAACTGATGGGTCGATAGTTAGTAACATTACATTTATCTCTCGACTTGTATATAGGAATTACTATGGAAACTTTAAAATATATTGGAACATTGCCGCTTTGGAAAATAGTATTAATAATATGTGTTAATGGCTTTAAAATATAATGGTTTATTCTTTTTATTAATTTAACTGAAATACCGTCGGATCCAGAAGAACTATTATTTTTTAATTTTTTAATTGGGCAATATACTGAATAATTTTATTTTCAGTTACGGGTGTCAGATATATTGAATTTGTATTATGAAACTTTAGAACAGGAAAAGTTGTGGTTTTCCCAAACTTATCAGCCATCTTTTGACCAACATTTATGAAATAATTATTGATATAGTTTGCCAAGTCTTTGTTATCATTAATTACATTGCCATTTTCTGAAACAATGTGGTTACTACAATTTTCATCATGAACTGAGTCATTAGTTGCCTCTTTAATTATTTGATAAATTTTCTTGAAGTTTTGTTTGTTATCATTAATTTTATTTCTGTAAAAATCGTTCTTTGTTTTACTAATGATTTTTTTTAACAAATTTCTATGACTTTTATATCTTTGTTCTGTATCAGGATTTTTATATTTCATAAATTGTTTTCTTAAAAGATCCCTAGTCTTAATTGATGATATAATACCCTGAGTTATCCACGGTTTTATTTTCTTACTACTATATTTATAATATTTCAAAATTTTTGAACGTTCAATATATTGCTGCAAAGTGTTTACAAAAGTTGCAACTGCCGACTCAGGATTATTGTCTTGTAGCACCAAATTCCAATTTTCGCTGTTAAGTAGGTTATCTAGTTTATTGTAATTAATTATGAAATTACTACTTGTGCTACTTACATTATTGTTACATTGAACTTTTTGTTCGGAAAATCTTGAAATAAACTCAACATTATAGAAACCTTCAAAAATTGTTCAAGAGTGTCGACGCGAACGCTCTGCGTGGTTTATCTATGCTACTCGATGATTTTGCCGCTACGTGGTGGTACGGAGTAAAAGACACTGTCGCAACATGGGAAACTGCTCTCGATCTTTTACGTTTAACTTTCGGTCCAAGAAAACTAGCATATCTTGTATGTCGGGAAATATTTTCAAATGAACAAGATATTAGAACACCTTCTGATGTATTTAGCTGTCAATCACGTTCATTGCTTGCGCAGCTTCCAGCCAATACCCTAACCGAGTCGACGCAGATTGATATGATTTATGGCTTGTTACATAAACGAGTACGAGAAAAAGTACCTCGAGATAAAGTCCCTACTTTTAACGAATTACTTAAAGAATGTCGCATGGTAGAAGAAACGTTTGTTGATCATTTTGACATCAGGCCTTCTAACGATAAACGTCCAAAATGTCGATTTTGCAAATATTTGGGACATACAGAAGACAAGTGCCAAAAGAAACAAGGTACTGCAAGTACGTCAACAAAAACTTCGACTACGGCGCCTCCACCAAGTAATCCAGTGACATCTGTTCCAAATTCGACCTTGGAAACTCATCCTCCTCGAATATCAAACCAAGTGACATGTTACGGATGTAATAGACCTGGCTATATTAAATGCAACTGTCCAAACTGTTCCAACACCGCAGCTTCTGTCGAATTCTGTGCTCTTGACAAACTAGAAGTTCCTGTTTACTCTCAGTCACGTCCTATTTTGCCTATAAACATACTAGGAATGAATGGTCAAGGATTGATTGACACAGCCGCCAAGCACAGCGTTGCCAGTTCCTCATTATATGAAGCATTAAGGAAACACAACGTTCCATTTACAAAAAACCAGAAGTACGGTCAAACTTGCAGATGGTACCGTGAAAGAACAGGAAGTAAAACTTCTGAGAGTTGATGTTTTACTAGGAAGTCGTTATATACCAACAACACACACACACACACACACACACACACACATTTATGATTCTACTCAATGCTGATAAAACCTTACTAGGCATAGATTTCCTTCGAAGTGCTAACCTTATTTTGGACATCGGACAGCAAAATTGGAGTTTTGCAGACGATACTTTGACTAAGTATCTCTTGGTATATGAAGATGGCCACAAAATTTCCAACATAGAAGTACTTTCCGTTTCAATTTTGAGATCAGATGAAACCATGTTATCCAGTGAAAAACATAAGCAGTTATCAGACCTTCTTGAAGCCAACCAGGATATTTTTGCTCTAGGGGGAGAACCAACTCCTTATGCTGAACACTATATTGATACCAAGTCACACGCACCAATTTCAGTACCACCGTACCGAATGACACCCGGGAATAATGAAAAATTACCAAGTATACGATTTGCCATGAATTGTGCCAAGTGTCAAACAACCGGTTTCAGTGCTGCTTACCTCAAGTTTGCAAGAGAAAAATCCGGATAAAGTACAGAATGATCCATGGCCTGTTATGGAAAATGAAAATTTTATCCCAGAAATAACACCTTACCTGCAAGGAATGTTTACAACGATTATAGAAGCTAATGGCCAGCGTGAAAAATGTCAAGATCGTCAAAAGAAGTATGCCGATAACTCACGATCGACACCGCCTACTTTTGATGTTGGAGACAAGGTCCTTGTGACGCTACATACGAAGAGTAGTCACAGTAAACAGAGTACTACTAAATTTGATCCGAAAAGTCCCTTTTCTGTCCATCCGGACCCTATGTTATAAGTTCCGTCCCGGACCCTATGTTATAAGTAGACAGGTTTCGCCCGTCTCTTATGAAACTGCCAACATTGATACTCCAGGACAACCTCTAGGCATATATCACTATAGCAACCTATTCAAGTATCGTGGAGATGACGCTACAGAACCTAAAGTTCCTATCAGAAGAAGAGGCCGCCCGAAGTAAACCAACCACACTAGTGCTGGTCCCTCGACATCTCAATGTCCACGGAACCAGAGGGGGAGACTGTAACAATATTTCACGGTCGCTACCGGTATAGTGGTCTGCCGCGTCCGGTTTGGCCGAAACACCGTAGGCCATCGCCGAAGACGACCCTGAGCGCTGTCGTAACCGTCAAGAAGTGGGAGATGTGCGCGAATGGAATTCGCGCCTACGTGCCAAAAAGAGAAGTGTCTAGCCCTAGCAGTCAAATATTAAGCTTGACCAATCAGGTTGGTTAGCGTGGTTATTTGAAGGGTGTTAATTCATTTGTGTTTGTCAAAAACTCTAACGTGATTGGTCGGGCTTAATAGTTGCCTGCTAGGGCTAGACGCAAGTGCCAAAAAGCCGTTTAACTTTGAAAGACTCTCTGCTCAATGTATAACCCGTTATTATTTCTTAATAGATAAGTGATTAATTACATTTATGTATTTTAATTTCACTTCCTATCATAGTGTATAATAATAGTTTCAGTGAGTAATTAATAAAAATTTAAAAATAAATTAACAAAATAACACAAAGCTACGAGAATTGTTTATTTTTTTTGCGGAAAATTAGGATATTCTTATTATTGAAGGTAACAAATATTAAAAATTACATTATTCATTGAATCCGTAGGCAAGTGTGAAGGGGATTGGCTAGATTCATTATTATACCGTATGATCGAAAAGAAACGGCGTCCAGTTGGCTTGTAAATGACTGTCGATGACATTCCTCTCAGTCTTTTTTCGATGTCATTTTATATAGTTTTTATGCCATTTTATATGTAGAATTATATGGGGAATGTCATCGATTGTTATTTCCAAACAAACAGAATGCCGTTGTTTTTCGATCATACGGTATATATGTATATACACGTTTTAAACATATATATTTACATTATTTTTATTTAATTGTAAGTACATTATACACACGCATTATACACACGTTAATAAATAAATAATTGTCTTGATGATCATTTCACTCACGGCCGTATTCATAGTCGAGCACCAGCCGCCCGCCGAAAAGAAGCGCTCGCCGAAGAAATCTTCGATATCGGGAGAGAAAAAAAGCTCTTTCATAGTTAGCCGCCAGCGAACCGCTGGCTGGCGCAAATGACGGCGCGTCGCCAACAAAATTTCACTTCGGGTGGGTTTTAACAACAGGGAACATGTTTTCTTCCTTTTTCTACACAAAATCGGTTATACCAACTTTAACATTCTCTAAATATTTAAATATTAATAATTTAAATATTTCATTGATATTGGGTAATTTAAATATTTTATTGATGTGTCCATTATTTTGTTATAATTCGTTTTAAAGTAATGAATAATATCTTCGTAATCCTTCACTTATAGTAAAAAGATTTACAATTTTTTATATTCATATTTTTTTGGATAGGTATATTTTTGGGTCATAATAAAAAGGATATTAAGTTAATAATTTACATAATGGGGAATTCCATAGGTCTGTTCGGTTATTTGAAAGTTTTATGGATTCGTTTTTATTACGTTTATAAATTTTTATAGACCTTAACCTATTGATGCTGTGTTAAGGATTTTAAAATTATTTTAAGGGAAAATATGACCAGAGTAGAAGTAATCTATATTTTTAAATTGGCTCTATTTTTGTTTTGTGTAGATGACTGATGTTTGGTGAATTTGGTATATTTTTTCCATTTTGTGTAAATTACAAAGAGAATTAATGTAATACACGTAAAAACAATAGGAAAAATAAAAAATCATAAACATAACAAAAACAAAACGATAAAACTTTTAAATGGTCAAATAGACGGACGGAATTCATATGCCTCAAATGTAATGAATAATGGCCTCACACAAAAATACGAATCTCATCGTTCTCGTTAATCGTCACAATATTATAAATATCCATAATTAATTCAGTTTGCTTGGTGCTTCTTTCAACTAGAGAAATAAACCAGGCTAAACTGGCGGACCGCCTGGAGATGGTAAGGACATGCTCCAGTCGCCGGCCGAAAATCACCGGATGGGGTTTAAACTGCGCAAGTGTTCTTCGCCTGGAGATCGACTATGAAACGGAAAAAAAAATGCTTATCCAACCGCCCGCCGGCGAGAGAGCGGTTACTCTATATGACGGATGTGCGCACGCGTTACTCGGAGAGCGCTCGACTCTGAAATAAGAACGAAGAATTTCGGGAAAGCTCCCGCCAGCGGGAGGCTGGCGATCCACTATGAATATGGCCGTGAGATTGTAAAATAAATTTTGCATTATCGACTTAGATATTCTAATATTATAGCCGGTGAGACTATAAAATACAAAATTATATATACATTATTCAAAAATAAACGATATATTAGTTAAAGTCCTTTTAAATATTTTGTATCGTCTAGGTACAAGCTAATTTCTGATGCTACACCATTGGAGAATTTCGAGTGGTGACAAGTGGCCTCACTTTCAGCTGCCGTCTTACCTGTCCCCTCTCTTTCCTTGTCTAATAACATTGACGAAAAAAGTATATATTTTATTAGTATTATTAATTTTGTAGTATTAAATCCCAATAAAACCGTTTCTGCATGAACATAACGCTTTTATTACATTATTATCAGATCTTTTTTCATATAATAAACAATTAAATAAATATTGCAACGTGTTTCGGTCTCGTTCTCGGCTGAGAATTTCTTTTTCTCTCGGTCTCGGCCGAGACTAAAAATCCTGGTTCGGTCGGACCTTAATACCCTATATATTCCCAGGACAATCATTCAGGTCCGAAACGACATCAAATCCTCCAAACAAAACAGAATACACGTAGAATGTACGCTGTCGTCCGGCTAAATTTATTTATCTCAATAATGCAATTGCAACTTGTCTCTATCCGTACCTTTGCTCCGTAACTTTGCTTGCATTGTTCCGTTTTAAAATCCAGGGGCATCTGGATAACGTTCTATGCCGTCTCTATCCATTTGCATAATGAATGTTTACAAGGCCCTCCTTTCGACTTGGAGTTGTAAATTAATTAGCTATGATATATCTACGTCCTAATAAAGTTATTGCTGGTATACACGACCCGCATAACATCACAAGTTTATCTTGGAAAGTGGAATTGTACCTGCATCGGAATTTCATAATAGTTAATTTATACATTGTAGTTAGTTATTTAGTATCGTAGTTTAAAGACATTTCTTTAATAGTTTTCATTAGCAAGTAGCTTAATGCTTGCGACAAAATCTAGTAATTTTGTTATGTATAAAATAAAAGGTATATTTTTTATAGTCACGGTGGCCAACTAAAGTACAATACGATCGAAAATGAAAAACCGCCAATGGGGAATGCAATCGACTGTCATTTCCAAGGCAAGTTGTTTCGATCATAATGAATATTTAACGAATTTATATCTTTCTTCTGAGTTGTAGTAATGAAATAATATTATATACTAGATGCGTTTCGAAAGTGGCTCACCCCTGTAACTTTTTGATTTTTTTTTAATAAAAAAACGGAATTTGGTGTGTTAGTATATGACATGAAATAGCATTGATTCATGAACTCAATTGTTTTTGGTCACTTCCGGTTTCACCGGAAATGAGTACAACTTATGATTTTTAAATGGCATACACAGGGTGTCATTGAAATAGTGTAAAAAAAATCGGGGGGTGATAGTACTCATAAAAATAGTAAAAAAAGTGCCTATAAGTATAGGGCGGAAAATGCATATTAAGGGTGTTAAGGGCACTGAAAGGGTGAATTTAAAAAACGGTTGTTTAGAAAGTGTAGGCTTAAAAAACGAGATAAAATTTCGAAAAAAAATCCTCTGCCATAAATTTTGGCCCTAAATCAAATGGTGATACTTAAAAATTATTTGGAAAAGCGGAAAGGGTAGTTTTTGCAAGGGTGGGGGGGTTGTTTCGTGAATAACTTTTTTGAGGTTATTTTTTTTGCAACGTGGGTTCATTTTTTGAAAACTACATACTTTTTCCTACAAAAAGGTACTCTTGTTGCACATCGCCCAGAGCGATGGTTTTCGAGAAAATTGAAGGAAAAGAGTTCGCTCTGATGGGTACCTAACTGGTTAATCAACATAAACTTATGAAAGTTATGGCGGTTAAAAGTAACCAAATAATTATCAAATAATTAATTGAAAAATCAAAATTTCATGATTTTTAAAACATCTTATTGCTTTGAAAAACGAAATAATCCAATTACCAAAATTCCTTATTAAAATAACGCATTCCTTAATTCATTCATAGTAAATGTTCAAAGTGACCACAATTCATTTCAATGCAGATATCTGATCTTCTTCTCCACCATCTGCGTACCCTGTGGAATATTCTTGGTATTGTCCGAATTTGATAGGAACAGTCAATAATGCGTTGCCGTAGTTGCTCTTCAGTATTCTGAGTAAACCAAATTTTTTTAAAGCCAAAAAAGTTTATTTCGTTTTTAAATCAATAAGATGTTTTAAATATCACGAAATTTATGATTTTCCAATTAATTATTTAATAACTACATGGTTACTTTTGAACCGCCATAACTTTCATAAATTTATATTGATTAACCAGTTAGCAACCCGTCAGGGCAAACTCTTTGTATTCAATTTTCTCGAAAACTATCGCTCTGGGCGATGTGCAACAAGAATAAGTACCTTTTTTGTAGGAAAAAGTACGTAGTTTTCAAAAAATAAACCCACGTTGCAAAAAAAGTAACCTCAAAAAAGTTATTCGCGAAACAAACCCCTACCCTTGCAAAAACTACCCTTTCCGCTTTTCCAAATAATATTTCAGTATCATCGTTTGATTTAGGGTCAAAATTAGTGGCAGAAGATTTTTTTATCTCGTTTTTTAAGCCTACAATTGCAAAACAACCGTTTTTTAAATTCACCCTTTCAGTGCCCCTAACTCGCTTAATATGCATTTTCCACCCTATACTTATAGGAACTTTTTTACTATTTTTAGAAGTAATATCACCCCCAATTTTTTACACTATTTCAATGACACCCTGTATGTATATTAGTATATTTTTATTTTATTCCTAGACACTCTGAATAGAATGACATCATATGTCAACTTTTGACATTTTTGCTTAAAAAAATCGTAGTTTAAATTTCAATCTAGAGTGCTATGGCTATGTTAAAAACACTAATTTTTAATCAGGGAGCCTTGGAAAAATAGATTTAATCGTCTAATGTTTTTTGCCTTGTCCTTGCCGGTTAAAAGATGCCCAAATCGTATTTTTAATCATATCTCAATTTTTTCAAATGAAACAAGGGTGTCTCATAGCATATTTGGAAAAAATTAATAATTTGATGCCACACACTTATTTATAGTTATATTTTGGCTAAATACATAGACTTTAATAAAATTAAAAATCTGACAGAAACTTGAAAAATTAACTCCCATAACAAGTAAACATCAAGAAATTTTCCTTAGATTAATTATCAATATATCATATAATTAATAAAGAAACTAATGGTGGATTCAAAAAGTTTTAAAGCCGGTTCAAA